>NW_007731036.1:167896-168760 GCF_000696425.1 Galeopterus variegatus
AAAGAGCAACTACTCGGGTTCAGGGATACAGAGTCCTCAAGAAATAGCTTTTGTAGGAGAAATGTTGTCTACTTGCACAAATAACTTTCCATTTCCCATAAGAACACCACTCTAGCTAAATCTCCATATAACCAGCTTGGGAAGTGGAGTTTGCTCATGGCATAGTGAGGCTTTCTCAGCTGGGATCCCCAGCACAGGCCTGTCCTGGGAGCATCATCAGAAGAGCCAACTACATACAATTGGGTGTGAGCGCCAACTGTGTACAACAGTGTGTGAATGAGAGCACACTGGAGTATGACAGTGAGAGCCAACTGAGTATGACAGCATATGAATGAGAATCAACTGTATACAACAGTGTGAGTAAGTGCCAACTGCATACAGGAGCCTGTGAGAGCCAACTGTATACAACAGCACGTGAATAAGCGCCAACTGTATATAACAGCGTATAAATGAGAGCTAACTATACAACAGCATGTGAGTGAAAGCCAACTGTATACAGTAGCAAGTGGATGGGCTAACTTGATAAAAGGACATGTGAATGAGAACCAACTGTATAAACAGCATATGAACAAACCCAACATATTATCTTATTAAACGTATTAAGTACACCATGAAGTATATTCACCAAAGAAATTTATCTTAAGAACAGTTACATTTTCTAGTCAAATAATTTATTTATCTAATAATTGTATTTCAAAAATTTTCAACAGGGCTTGAAAAGATGAATACATTATTCCTTAGTTATCCCATTTCTGGTTTTATGGTTTCTGATCGTCTAATTAGGAAGCCAAAAAGGTCAATGTACTAGAAAACCACATTTTCTTGATATTCAAATTAATTAAGGTTTATAGTATAGAGTGTCTA
>NW_007731036.1:169450-171392 GCF_000696425.1 Galeopterus variegatus
TAAGTTTATACTTCCTAAAAATTCTCTGGGGAAAATTTTTATTTGGAAATTCTAAATTTCTCTTAAGGAAGTTTTCTTTTCAAATGGTCAATTTAAAGGGGAAAAACCACCACTTCACTTTCTGAGGTAAAATGGAATGTATACCCCTCAGCACTTCCACCCGCACAGTAAACGGTATTGAGTATTGGAAAACTTCATCTTCTTTCATTCATTAGATATTCGACAACAAAAGCAATTATAACAATTCGATTTTTTTCCCAAAACAGATACAAAATTGGTTATTTCTTTGAATGTAAATTGATATACAATCTCAGACATTTTGAAGGATTTGAAAAATCAAGGAAAAAACTGTTCTACTAAACCAAGACAAGTGTTGTTAACATTTTGATATATTTAATTCTAGACTTCTAATGCATTAACAAATATGGCTATCATTATATTCCAACTTTAAATCTCCCTCATCCTAAGTATTTTTCCTGTAATTGTAAGTTTTTTAAGAATTATTTTTATGGCTGTAAAATACGTAACAGAATACCGTGTGGTTAGTCATAAGCTTACCCATTTTCCCTAATTATAAATTTAAATAAAGTTAATTTATAATACTGGGAAATTGGAAAATAATGATTTATCTGCAAAGATGTTCGCCTTTCCTTCCACCCCAACTTTTTACCTTCTGCATCATCACTGCTGGAGGCATTTTCAGAATTCATACAGCTGTCCGGATCTGGCAAAAAGGGAATATACCCCTCAGGGGGTAAACTTACGGTGTACAGCCGTCTTTCAGACTGGATTTTAGTGTCACCATCTGTAAAGCAAAACAGGAAAATAACATGAACCGGTAAACATTACATAATGTAACCAGACATCAATTTGCCCTGACTACATCAGTATCATTTCTCCAGCTAAACTCACTGAGGACATGAAATCAAATAGCTTAATAGAGCCTGACCACTGTTGTAAATGCTGATTTCAATGTGCCAAGTGTTCTGCCAGAAGAGCGAGTCAGCTCTCCTGCATCCAACCAGGAAAGAGGAATCATCTAGGACCATTTAAATTCATATTAAGTTACTTATTATGTAAACTTCTGGGCCTTCATAATATGATATAAAAACATAACTAATTCATGAATATGAAGCAGAAAATATAAATAGTCCACATAACATACCCTTCATTACCACACCATAAATCTTTTAACATGTAGGTGCATTATCTCTGAAACTTTTTCTCCATGTGTTCTAACCACATATATACATTGTTTGTGCATACACACACAAACACAGAGACACACAGACACACATACACAGACGCACACACAGACACAAACATCTATATCCTCGTGGGATCATGCCATGCGGCCGTACAGCAGTTATACACTTATACAGATTATACTTTTGCAACTTAAATGTATAATGTTCAAAAGTGAGTATAATAAAATAACATATTACAATATATTTAAATTCTCCTCCTCTTTTTTTTTTTTTTTTTCCTTTTTGTCTTTTCTCGTGACTGGCAACGGATCGCAACCCTCAGTNAGGAGTCTTTTTGATATATTGATTTCATTTCAGTAGTGGGATAGCTGGGTTGTAAGGTAGATATATTTTTAGTTCTCTGAGGAACCTCCATACTGTTTTCTATAGTTGCTGCACCAATTTACATTCTCACCAAAAATGTAGGAGAGATCCTTTTTCTCTTCATCCTCACCAGCATTTGTTATTTTTTGTCTTGTTGATAATAACCATTCTAACTGGAGTGAGATGATATCTAATTGTGGTTTTAATTTTCATTTCTCTGATGATTAGTGATTTGAGCATTTTTTTCATGTGCTTGTTGGCCATTTGTATGTCTTCTTTTGAGAAATGTCTGCTTAGGTCCTTTGCCCAATTTTTAAATTGGGTTGTTTTTTTTGCTATTGAGTTGTTTGAGTTCCTTATATATTCTGGGT
>NW_007731036.1:171958-172403 GCF_000696425.1 Galeopterus variegatus
GCTAGCATATTGATGGGCACAGGGGTAGCAAAGGCAACAATGAATCAGTCTTCCCCTCCTGAAGTTTTCCAGAAGTTACTATTTAATTGATCTGTGGGTCTTTGGTATTCAAAATGAAAGTCCACAACAGGAAGTGATTCTTTGAAAAACAATAACAGTCTGACCTTTTCTTCCTTTCCAGCTTCAGTTCTCAGGTTGTCTTTGCTTAATATTGCAATTGAAAAGATTCAAAAACTCTTCCTTCTGACCCTTTCCAGGCTTCTACCCCTGTTCCCACACCCACCCTTAGAGGTGGTCAGAGAGATAGTGGACATCCTGAGTCTGCTTCCTCACACTTCTGGCTCCCAACAGACATGCTCGGGTCCCCCAGGAATGCGGGCTTTCCAGAAGCCCACCCCAGCCTGGTAAAATGCTGCTTGGGGCTTTCTCTGAATATTCTTTCATC
>NW_007731037.1:0-31483 GCF_000696425.1 Galeopterus variegatus
GATTTTGCTGGGGGTGACTCACGGAGAACGCAGGGTGGGCCGTTCCGGCATGTTTCAGATCACCTCTGCGCAGTTCCTCCGCTGGCTCTCCCGTCCTTTGCCGTGTGGGCCGCCTATATTGTTCCCGCAGCCGGGCCTGGGCACCCCCAGGAGTCCTTCTCCGTGTCGGCTCCAAAACCTCGAACCCGCTGCCGCTTCTTTGTTGATGTAGGGTTGTTGTTGAAAGATTTATTCGTCCTTTGTTGCTCTTGGAAATGCAGTCAATACTCTGGTATCACAGCACACAGCTCTCAGGATCGCGCTGTTTCCTGACGCGGGCACTCCAGACCCTTCGCCATTTTTTTCCTGTGGTTTTCAAATTATAAGTCCGCAGACCAGCATTATCAGCATCACCTGGGAAAGTTGCCGCTGGAACCGGAGACCCGGGCTCTGCAGACGCCAACGCAACCAACCGGGAAGAGCAGCAGAATGCATGTGCAAAGGAAGTCTCCTCCGGAAGTCAGCTTTATTTTAGGAATGCTGATGACCTGAGGAGAGATGCTGGGCTAACCCATCTCTCAGATAAACCTGCAGGAGAGTGGCCAGACTAAAGCCATCTTCCCTACTCAGATTTACTGAGGGGGTTTTAAAGAGGAGATTGAGGGAATGGAACGTGGAAATGAAAAGCAGCGGGGAGGGGGACGTGAGCTGTGGGGATCCATGCAAGGAACCAGGTGCAAGGTCTCGTCAAAGCTCCATGTGGTTTCTGTTTCCCCCACCTTGCTGTTATCTCAGGATCCTGCTGGAGGGGTGAGGTCAGCAGAGCTTTATTGATGTCTTCCTTGGTTTGTCAGGGTCTGGATAGTATGTGTCTCATTGCAGGTCTGCAGCTCCAGTCTGGCTGGAAAACAACTTTACATTTATGTAAATAGTGTCATCCTGCCCCATAACCAAAGTTCAAAATATCAAACAACCATGGGCAAAGAAGGAACTCAGAGAAATGCATGCTAAGGAAAAAAAAAAGTCTCTCTCTCTCTCTCTCTCTCTCTCTCTCTCTCTCTCTCTCTCTCTCTCTCTCCTTTTTTCTGTAATGCCCATATGGCTTTAGGTGCCAACACGGCTACAGTCATGCTCAGTCCTGCAGGTATAAATAAGGGGGATGTCAGTATTTTAAAAACTGGTATCAGCTATGCTTTTATATAGAAAGCTATGCTTTTGATAGCTGCAAACACAGTACTTTATTTTGACCAAAGCACAAATCCTTGGGATCATGTAGCTTTTGAATAATTTGACCAAACTCACGCTAAATGTGATGAGCAGATTTGATGTCAGATATAATTCTGATTGCCTGAAGCATTAGAAGTTTATGCTACATAAATTATATCTCAATAAATCTGCTCAAAGAAAAGAAGTGTACTTCTGTTGACAAGTATAGGTACTCGAAGATAGCCAAGGATTTCAAAGTTTTAACTCCAATGTGCTCCAAATCATTGATAGTAACTACTCTATTAAAGGAAGAGTATGTTGTATGTTGTGGTCTTAAAACCACAGGGAATCTTTTTCACCATCCATTGCAGATCCAGGGGCTGTTTAGTATTCCGTTGGCCTAGTAAAACGAGACGAGGAAACTATCAGAAGATACCATTCCTAGAAAGATTTCCATAGGGGAATTGGAAGGATTTCCCAGGAAGGTGTGCTGGGAAAGTGCAACATTATAGTTCAGTTGAGCTCAGCAAACGTGTACTGAGGGCCAGCTGCGTGCGAAACCCTGTGAAAGCCTGAGGGGAGAAGATGAAAAGATCAGGGGACTGAATGGACACCATCGACTGATAACATGAGGACTGTGGTGTCAGCAGACATGTAAGCACAGCGGGTTAGCAGGAAGGAGGAAGAGGCTCAGCCCAATCTGGAGGTTCAAGAAAATCAGGACTAAGTCTAAAGGAGGGAACCGATCTGGTAACAAAGGATGGAAAGTCAGAGAGTGCAGAAAGAGACAGCATGAGTAGAGGTCTCTCTGCACAGAGGGGTGAAACAGTGTCCCGTGGTATGAACCAACGTCTTAAGGTGACCTTCAAACCACACGTTCATTTTCTTCAGCATGAAAATTGGAAAAGTTATCATCTTTCCCATATAAAAATTTTCTAATAATTTGCATCTCTTTCTCTTTTTCTTTTTTTTTTCTAACTTTTCAAGTTCATTCTCTCGCGTCTTTAGAAATATCTTGATTATACTGATGGTGTTTCACGTGGGGTAATTTCTCTTCTGCATTCTCGACCTTTACCTCCCTCCCCGAGTCATCAAAGCTAAAACAGTGCAAAATTCCAAAGATACAGTGCTCTCATGTCGCTCTCTGTTGGGGTCTTTCCTGTTGAGAATATAGTTGTTACATTGGGAATGCAACATAAATTGATTAAGGTCTGGCTCGTTTAGGTTTGTTGAGGAATAAAACAGTGATAATTTTGCCTCTTTTTCATGAAAACTTCAGGCCTCCTTGCTCTTTTGCTTCCATATAGAAGGTCATTCTTAACATTATGGAAGGAAACCATGATTGCCAAGTTTTTTCTTTCCTGGGTTAACTATAAATAGCAATTGGAGAAATTTAAATGTTTCCTTTTAAAGGAAGCCATTTTGAAGTCCAGAACAAGGCTCTTCTTTCCCACCACCTTCAAACACCCACCACTGGATAGTTTTCCTCGCATCTCTAGGCTCTAAGAACAAAGCTGCTCCCCCTTCTGTTCTTCTTTAATTGCAAAGAGGTGATCTACAAGAGAGAGGGGAGAGCTGGGCTATGAAAAGGGAGAAAAAAAATAACCCAACACCTTTTCTACCACATCTTGGTTCCTTTAGCATTGATCTTTGAGCCTTTCTACCCTTCCTCCACCAAAGCGTTTTCTTGTAGATTTCCCACCACCACCACCAGCGATTAGAGTTTCTGCCAGCTGGGTCTTCTTGGCTGGCTTTTTTTCCCCAGCAGCCTCTATGCCAGGCTGCGGCAGCTCTGCTTGTCAGGAGTCAGTACCCACCTATGTCTTTATCTGCCTTGGGAGACTCTGAGTTTCCCTGAGTAACTACCAAGATTTGGCTGGTGGATTTCCCAGCATCAGATACTCATTTGAGACCATCTGTTACATATTCCTCCAAAAGAAGTTTTGAGCAAGAATTCCTGGTGACTGTCATCAAATGTTTTCATAGGTTTTAATGACAAGTCTATCAGCAAGACAAAAGCGGGTCAATACATTGAATTTGGCCTAGCATTTGGTCAAAGTCAAGTGTAAGGAGTTGAGGTTGAGGAGAAGAACAAAAGATAATACTTCTTTCTTCTCTTCCCATGTTTAGAATGAATCAAGAGGTAGACTGAGGAGCTGGCCAGATGCGGATCCAAATATCATCTTTGTTACCAGTAAAATCTAGATAGGAGCACATGACTTGTACCTGAGACCTTTTGGGATTCTCAATACCTCCCCCACTTCATTAACCATGTCCGGGCAAAAGAGAGAGAAAGACAAAAGCCCTGAAGGGCCTGAGCCGAGCACGCTCAGTTCCTTGAACTACCCTTACCAGGTGGATCCCACCTCCCCCTCCTACCCCTCAGGGATTAGTGAGGAAGGCAGAAAGTGTTGCCTCATGAGGACACTAGGAAAGGGTCTGGAGGCCGCCCCCCCGAACTTTCCCCAGTGTTTTGTTCTATTAACATATTAGATTTGACACTTAGCAGTGACTGCCCCCTCAGATAGGGAAATGAGAAGTTTATCAGTGTGGACCTCCCCCCATCAAAACTAACTTCTGCTCTTTTGGATTAATTCTACACCCAGAAGGATCTGAAATGAATACAGAGAGTATTTTCATTAAATTAATACCAATGCCCATCTGTATTCTAGGCTGCATGTTCAGTCCGTATTCTATATCCCTGTCAAATTGTTCTCAACCGCTGGCGAGGTGTGTAAAAAGCCCATGTAGCAGCATTAATAATATCTAAATATGAAAATATCCCAGATTTGAACATAAACCTCTCTCATCATCAGATTTCAAAGACAAAAGTAAAGTTCTGATCTAAAACCTCTTGCCCTTATAAGTCAAGTCAAAAGAAATTAGAATTAAAAATTACTAGACATTATAAAGTACCAAAGCTTCTTTACTCAATTTAATCCTGGTTTGCTAGGGTAGAATAAGGATTTTCTTTTTTCTTATAAGCACTGTAGCCCTGGTTGCCTGCCCTGGACTGGATGTGGCTCCATTGGGACTGCCAAACTTGAATTCATTCAACCTCAATTCTTATTTGTTTCACTTTAAAAAATAGTCTTGGGGCCGGCCCGGTGGCGCACTGCTACAGTGCGCCGCTTGGGAGCTTGGCGGCGCTCCCGCCGAGGGTTCGGATCCCACATACAGACCGGTTCCCGCTCACTGGCTGAGCGAGGTGTGGGTGCAGCACCGAGGGTTGCGATCCTGTTGCCGGTCCCGGTCCAGTACGGGCGCGACACTGAGGGTTGCGATCCGTTGCTGGACACGAAAAAAGACAAAAAAAAAAAAATAGTCTCAAAAGGTAATAAGAGACATATTTATCATAATACCAGTCTTGGTTCCATGAAATTTCATTGGATAAGGAAATCTCCAAGCCCTAGAGCAGTTATACTTCCTGTATCTGCAAAAAATTGATGTACTTGGTCAGTCCAAAGCATTAACGTATTTGGGAGAAGAAAACCATGTATCTACATTTATCTCCACACTCTGAGGTGAAACATTCCTGCTTCATTGAAAAGTTAGATGCTTGTGTTGGTGGCATCTCTATGCACCAAGTCTTAAGAAAATCCTCTACCCAACTAGAGAAGGCTGATAAGAATATGAAGAGATGTTCTTCCTCCCAATATGCAGAGAAATAAAAATTTACATAAGATGCCAGCATTGATAGCCTTCAGGTTGGCAAAAATTTGAAAGCTGGGTACCGTCAAGTGCTGGCAAGGATGGGAAGAAAGGGAAACTTCATGCCAGGCAGGTGTAACTGTATTCATTGTGGAGAGTAAGCTGGCATTACTCAATGAAGCTAACACTGCATATAGGGCATGTTCTGAAAATTTCACTCCTGGGTATTTATTCCATTAAAACTTCACCAAGCAGACCTATGACAGTGGTCTTCCCAGCATCATGGGTGGCAGAAAAGAGTCAGTGGTAATGTAAGTGTTCATCACTCAGGGAATGGATAAGTAAAATATGGTGATTACATTTAATAGATTATTGTGTAGCTGCCAGAAGCAATGGGCTATATTTGCTTATATCTATATTATTAACACTCAGGAAATAATGTGGAATAAATGAGTACAAGAAAGCAACTTATTGTACAATAGCACTTACTTTTCAAGGACACCCAAATATCTAAATAAATATACTGAGGATAGATTGGAAGGATGTACATTTCATACATTTGACTGAGAGCTGATGGGGAATGGAATTGAGACTAGGGATGATGGAGGGAAATAATACAAAACAAGAGGGGCTCTCAAGGACATATGATGACCATGTACTATGGGCCATGGTGTATGACCAATTCAATTCTACATACTTGAGGCCAGAGGGAAAGAGAGAAGGAGGGAGAGAGATACCTGTGTCCAGCAGCACCAGCTTTTAACTTGGTTGGCATAAGTGACCTCCTGTATGAGTGATATTTAAGGGATTCTAGGAAGCTCTAACACTTGCCAAAGAATCTCACTGTCATGTTATTGAAACTTTACCTTTAGAGAGTCAATCCTTTGACAGTATGGTAAACTGAAAGGAGCATGGACTGTGGAATCAAGCAGACCTGGGTTCAAATCTCAGTTCTGTTGTTTAATACCTCTGTGACCTTGGGAGAATTAGTTCTGAGCCTTTATTTCCTCACCTGCCAAATGTGGGTGATTATACATAGTCCTAGAGTTATTTGTACAGTATATAATGTGCCTGGCAACATACTTTATAAATATTTGCTCCCGTATCTATCTCCCTGTCTGCTCCCACATTCCTTTTTACCATTTGGCTTTACTAACAGATTTTACTGACAGCAAATCTCTAGAACTTCTTGGGAAGGGAAATGAAAATGGCTAACATCTTTTATGGGTTTACGAGGTGCTAAGTACTAAGTCAGAGTTGTCCAATAAAAACATAATGAAAGCAACACGTAACTTAAAATTTTCTAGTGAACATCAAAAAAGTAAAAAGAAACAGGTGAAATTAAATTTAATAATATATTTTGTTTAATTCAATATATCCAAAAGATTATCATTTCAACATGTACTCAATATAGAATTTTGAGATATTTTACATTTTTTTTGTACAAAGCCTTTGAAGCCAGATGAGTTTTTACCCTTATAGCACATTTCAATTCAGACCAGCCACATTTCATGCACTCAGTTGCCACGTAGTGAGTGGCACCCATATTGCACAGAAAAATTCTGAGTACTTCACATGTATCAATTCTTTTTCTAAAGTTTATTTTATTTTTAATTGACATAATAATTGTCGATACTTTTGGGGTATAGCTTTCGAATGTTTCACCACAAAGAAATGATAAATGTTTGAGATGATGGATTCGCTAATTACCTAATTTGACCATTACACATCATATGCATGTGTCAAAACATCACATGGTACCCCATAAATATCAAGTCTTTTGATCCTGATTTAACTTGGATTCTCTGGAAAACAGAGCCTGAGGCAAGGCTTAGGTGCAATCCCCGCAGGGAGGGAGAGGGGAAGTGAGACAGATGCTTAGTCTTGCAGGCTGCCTGTTTAGAAAACTGTACCTCAGAACTTTCTAAGGGAGGAAAAAAGATGACGGATTTTTCTGTCATCTCACATCTTCCATCCCTCTTTGGTCAAGGTATGCCCCATGGGAGATGAATTCCCTGCCCTTCTGGTTTTTGTCACCTGGCCCATTCAGGCAGCTTCTGAAAAGACTTGGCACAGAGGGAGCATCCAGAGCCTCTGTAGCTCAGTTGGGTCAAGCCCAGGCTCTGGAGCTGCTGGAGCTCCCACTGCTGTGGGGGCAGTCGAAGCCATGCCAGAACTTGACAATCAGCCAAGTTTTCTGAGCTGGGGATGACAACAGCGACAACAGTGGTAGCACCTAGGGGTCTTCGTAAGAGACCAAGGACTCAGCAGCTGGTGAGGCCAAGAGGCTCTGACAAGGCACATAAAATGTGTCCAGCTGAATTCTCACAACAACCTACTGAAGTGGGGAACTGAAGCGGGGAACTGAAGCATAGTGAGATTAGCAACTTGCCCAGGGTTATGGCAGTAGTGACAGAGCTGAGAGTCTCACGAGGTGGTCTGGGTGCAGAGTTCGTGCTCTTAACCACAAGCCCACAGAGGTCCTTAGTAGCTCAGCACAGCCCTACATAAATCAGATTTTCTAAAAAATAAATAAATAAATCAGATTTTCTACTGAGAGCAGGTTTCATCTGTGGAAACTGAAAAGGCGGAGAGGGCCTAAGAGGAGACATGCGTGTTGAAGGGTTCAGAGGAAAATCTTGACCCCCCCCCTGTCACTTTGTTAAGGAGCTGACCACTTCCTACTTGCCCAACAAATCAGGAAGGATCCCCTGCCCCGAGTCAGGGATAAATACTGACCCTTTCCATAAGTCTGCAGCCCTTCAGCAGATTTGGTCAGCTCCTCAGTTTCTCTGAGCCGTTGCTGAATAGCAGGGAACTTCTTTTCTTCTTTGTGGGTACACAAGAGGCCATACTTGATACTTTTGGAACCTATTTGAATGTATACTTTATTTAGATGGGTTAGTGTGGTAAGTTTGGGGATTTGGGACTTGATCATGGAAGAGACAGATTGATGAGAGGCAGTGACACACAAACTTCATTTAGATGGTGCTTGACAGGGTTGCATGAGAGGGGAAGTCCCTCAGAGCTGGAAACCTTCCAGAGACAGTGGCATGAAGCCACCTCCCAGAAGAGGAATAGGGCAACGGACCTCTCGAGGGAGTAGGAGAAATCAGAGAGGAGGCTTACATGTCTAGGTGATGTCACTCAGCAGCCAGGTGAGTTGTCTCTGTGGATCAGAGAGCTCCGAAGAGCAGCAGCAGTTGGTGGTATTTTATAGCTACAAGGTTTGTTTCATTTCTGGCTAGCAGGTGTTGGGTGCAGTTCGGCTAGCAGATGTTGGGTATAGTTTCACAGGGTATGTGAAGTTGTTAGGCTCTAAATGCCTAAAAAATATGTTTCTTTGTAATATATTTCAAGCAACTCAAAATGTGAGAATTTGAGTTTGGCACCAGCAGGCTCTGGGCTAACAGTCCTAGCCTGCTGTGAAGCAGTAAACAACATGGGGGGCATTTTCACCTAATATACAGGGGCTGCCATGGCACATTTACTTAATAGTTGGACAGGAAACTTTCCATTCGTTCAGCTCTTCCACTGCTGTGATGGAGTACTGGGATATGAATGAAGTTCTTAGGGTAGCAAGAGTCTAGAATTCCTGAAAGTGTGAGATGCTTTTCAAAGCCAACCAAGACCTAGTTTTCCATTTTCTTCTGGCACTTCCGTTTGAATCAGAATGTCAGGCAGCTGTAGACCTGAGAGATCAGCTCTCCAACTCCACCGCTTTGTTGTTGAGAAAGCTGCAACCCAATTAGGCAAAAAGCATTTCCCAAGGTTACATAGCTCATTGCAGAAGGAGACTAGAACCAAACTTAGATTTCCTGAATTTTGCCCCATTTTATTTGAACATTACCCGTCCCTTGTCACAGCATTCAGCCCTTGTGCATAAATTTCCTGGGTGTGGCTCTCACTAGTTTGGGAATAGTTTAGCTCATTTTCATGGAAGGAAGTTTCATAATGAACATCTCTCTCTTTCTACACCAAAAGGGTACCTTTAGGCCCATGTCTGTACGGACAGACATCCCTCCCTGTCAGAATGTTCTGCATACGATCACATAGGAGAAGCCCTGGACCATAATAAATTTCCCCTTAATCATAAAATTGAAGAATCATATCTACAAGAAGGTATCAGTCCCCAGAGCTCTATGAAATCTTATCTTTGCCAAATAGTTTTCCACATTACATCTCGATGCACTTTCTTGCAAGAACCCTTAAAAATATCTTAGTAAATACCAAATGTAACTAATAGAGATTAAAAATATTACAAAGCCCTGTGAGGAACATTCTAGTATTGGCTAACAGATTTGCTGACTCAGTCTTGGGACACATTACCCATGGATGGGAGATAAGAGATAGGAAGGCTCCCTGTTGGCATATTTGGGAACCATTTGTGGTTTTATTGTACTGTTGCCTCTATAGGGTTATAGATGAATTACTTATACAAGAAATGGGTGTTTGTTCTTTCTCTGGTTTTAATAAGAAAGTCAAACATTTGTAACCCAACTTTGGTCCAGAATGCTGACTCAAAGGGTGAAGAAATCAAAGTCCAGTTTTATGATTAACATGTCTCTGGTTAAATTTCAGGACTGTGAGTCCTGTCGGCATCTTTATTCCCTTCCCCCTTAGCCCTTCTCTTCTCACTACCATTACCATAAATAAAAGGTGAAAAGGAGAGGGGAGAACATTCATATTGATTAAAGGGATGCTTAAAAAAAAAAGGATACTGTAGAGACTAGACTGTAGGATAATTTGGCTATATCCAAAATTCTTGATCAGCTGGACAGCTTGATGCTCAACACTGTCCACAATCCTTTATGGTTGACAGAAGTTAAAAATGTTTTCTGGCCCTCTCTAGCTCCCACCCTACACAGATTCATTGGCATTTTGCCTAACAGTTCCTTGTCTTCTCTTTGTGTAGCACTTCATGTATATGTCAAAATATGATTACAGGCTTTTAATCCTTCCCGCAATACCTTTGGCACTGAGGATGGAAACTAATCTCTCCCACTCCTTATCAGAAATGTTTAAAACAATCAAGAATTCAGAAATCAGAGTGCTTTGGATGGGGGACATAAGACATCATTTCATTGAAGAATATCAGCCTATTCTAAACAACGAGAGTTGGAAGTTTGCTTTAAATAACGTAAACCTACTTTTCATTTCCTTGAAGTCTTAGGATCTACAAGAGAAAGGGGAAGGTATGGTTTTCCAAGCAGGGGTGAGGGGGTCTGGCAGTGAGTTTCTTAAGAGTGTTTGGTGGTGGAGAGAATATGTCTGTGCTGATGCGTTTTTCTCCTCAATTGCAAAGCCCAACAGACCATGAGAGCCAGCGGGTGGTGGAAAGAAGATCAGACTGGAAAGCCATGGGAGCTGTGCCAGATGATGACATGAACTCCTTACGGAGTAGATCTTCCTCGATTACTTGGGGCTCCTGAACTAGTTAGTGAAGTCGACATCTGGTTTTTCCCACTGAGTTTCCTTGTAACTGGCAGAAAGAGAACCTACTTGAAATAGACCCAAATATATGGGCAGACTTAATAGTGATAAAGATCATCATCAATTGAGGAAAAGAAGAGTAAGTCAGCCGGGACAATTGGGTAACCATTTAATAAAAAAAAAACCAGTTTAGCTCATGATCTCACACCATAAATAAAATGAATTTAACATAGATTAAAGAATTTAATGTTGAAAATTTTTCACTAGAAAAATATAGCAAACATTTATATGATCTTTGAATGGGGAAAGATGTTGTAAGTTTATTTATTTTTTATTTTATTTTATTATTATTTGAATCAATTTAACTGAGAAGGTGAAAGATCGCTACAACAAGAACTACAAATCACTACTGAAAGAAATTAAAGAGGACACAAAAAGATGGAAAGACATTCCATGCTCTTGGATGAGAAGAATTAACATTATGAAAATGTCTGTTCTAACCAAAGCAATCTACAGATTCAATGCAATCCCCATCAAAATACCAATGTTCTAAGTTTAAAAGCATTGGAAAGAAAAGATTGATAGATCTGACCCATGTCAGAAATTCCATAGATGAAATTAAATGCCTAAAACAAATTGGGAGATTTTTTTAAAGTTTTTTAAAGGGCTAATAGCCTTAATTTATTTTTAAAAAAAAACAACTCTCATATAAATTGATAAGAGAATCACCAAACTCCCTCGACCCCATATCCCCCAATTCTCTGCTCCCTCTCAGAGTCATACTTCACAGAAGATTCATCTCCACATGTTTTATTTCTACTTCCCTGCCTCCCTGATACTCTCAACATGACATCCCCCATTGGTCCATTGAAACCAGTTACCACTGACTTCCTTGTGGCCAAATAAGAGGTATTTTTTAAAATTCTTCTCCAGGTCAACTTTTCCTCTCTTCGGCTTGACTTCTTCCTCTTTCTCTACACCCTCTTTTTTCTTTGGCCTCTGGGATAATACATTTGTGTGCCCCTGGGTGTTCTTTGCTTCTTCTCAGATTCCTTTCTCAGACAGGTACCTTTTCTTCGACCAGACTGCTAAACACCTAGTTCCTTGGATCTCAGTCCTCAGTTCTCTTCTCTTTCACTGAACACCTACCTCTCTAGGCGATCTGATCCATCCCATGTATGTAGATACTATGTATAGTCTAACAAGTCCCAGATTTACAGTCATAGTACCAGCCTCACCTCTGAGCTCTATGCAGATTCATATATTCGTTGCCTTACTTGACATCTTCATTTACATCGGTCCCAGGCATGTCAAATTTAAAATAGCAAAAGTTGAAGTCTTGTTCCCCTACCCCTACCTGTCCTGACAACAAACAAACAAAAAACTTGTTTCTTGTCTAGTCTTTTCCATCTTAATGAATGGCACCATCACTTACTGCCCAAAGTAAAAACATGGTGGTCATTCATACTCCACCTTCTGCCCCCTCTGCCCCCAATCCAGTCCATCAGCAAAAGCTTTTATCTCCAAAATAGATTTCAGGTCTATCTACTCTCACATCCCCAGCTGGCCCACTCTGACAGCCTCTTCAGGAGTCTTCTCTCTTCTATTCTTACTCCCTTCCAGTTCTCTACATAGTCACTCAAGACATCTCTTTAAGATAAAAATTGGATCTGGTTGTTCTGCAATGTGTTCCCATTGTACTTTAAAGAAATCCCAAATGCTTTACTATGGTTTTCACTTGATAATATCTTTCCTGACTTTCTAAACTCATCTCATGTCATTCTCTCCAGCCCCCACTTTGTGTCTTTTATGTTGCTTTTCTCTCAGTTTCTGAATATTTTGAGCTCTTTACTGCCTCATGGCCTTTGCACATGCCACGCTGCTTTCTCTGCCCGGAAACCTCTTACCCCCAACTCTTCATTCAAGTCTCCTCTTCAATGTAATCTCCTTAGAGAGGCCTTCCATTTCTCCTCCCATTTTATGTTCTCTCACTGCACCCTATTTATTTATTTTATAGCATGTACCACATTTTGTAATTTTGTATTTAATTTGCTAAATTGTCTTCTTAACTAGAAAGTCGACTCCACAAGGACTGAGCAGATCTGTTATTTACCTATTTACATATCCAATGACTAGCACATTATAGGTTCTCAATCAGTATTTTTGAGTGAGAGAATTAATTAATAAACAAATAAAAAGTTAAATACATTAATCAGCAGATAGTTTATTAAAGGGAAAGCTAAATACAAGTGGCCTAATTAATACACATGAGGCACCCAGAATAGTGCCTGCTACATACTAAAGCCCTCAATATATTTAGATATTGTTGTTCTTATATTAATAATATTTAATATTATTTGTTAATAATATTAATAATGTCACCCAAACTAATACTCAAATTTAAAGAGTAAGGAGATACCAATTTTTGCTTTTTAAATTAACTAAGCTTTAAAAAGTAAGAAGATAAACATTTTAATGGGACAGGCACTTTTTCAGGTAGTTATCAACTGATTTGACCAAAAACAATCTGGATGAAAGGATGTAAGGTAGTTAGTATAACAAGTGATCAAAATGCTTTCTTCAAAAACAAATATGTGCTGCTGGAATACTGGTTGTTGAAATAATGGTATTATACAATGGAGGCAATACCTTTAAATTTGTTTTTCAGGTTAAGCTTTTTACCTTACTTTCGCTTTCTGTCCATTTTCCAAAGGTGTCCAGGAATTTTTTCTTTTACTTTTTTTTTTCTTTTCAGCAATTAATCCTTCCCTTCTATATTTGTGACAAAGAAAAAAATCTAAATGTGCAACACAGGGGATTTGTTAGAATGCATTAACTTTCTAACAATAGGGGATTAGATAGAAAAAAACCAACAATATTTAGAGCACATAAAGAGATGAAAAACTGCCCTGTGGTGTAGTAAAATTGCCAAGACTAGAAAAAAAAGTGACTAGCAGTAGACATTTATTTTTATTTTTTTGTTTATATATATATTTTTACATTCTTTGATATTGCAGAGCAGTTGGGGGGGGGAGAGGAGAAAGGAGAAGGAAATGGGATGGAAGAAGGAGGAAGGAGGAGGGGCAGGATTGAGGCCTGTGGCACCCCCCACATTCCCACAGGGGAGACCAGGGGGCTTCCAGCAGTCACTTGGTCATTGCTGGGCTGAGTGCAGATGTCAGGGGGGTGTGGCAAAAGCCCTTGTGCCCCACTACCCCAGCTTGGGAACCCGGGATCCTTCTTGCTGTGGCTTGGTGGTCGTCGCTGGGCTGGTTGAGTGTGTCAGGGGTGGTGTGGCTGAGGCCTTCAGCCCTGCACTGCCCCAGCTCAGGAGAGCCCAGGGCACTTCCTGCGGCATCTCAGTGGTTGTCACTGCAGTGGTTGTGTGTGTTGGGGGTGTGTGGCCAAAGCCCTTGGCCCCTACCCTCGGGACTGATTGCAGGTGTCAGGGGGCATGGCTGAGGCCCTCAGCTCTCCCCCATTTCTGGCTTGGTATCCCAGGAGATTTCCAGTCCTTCTAGGTATTCTAGGTGTTCTTTGGTGAAATGAGACCTTTACTAGTTAAAATCAAACTTTGTCTCTGGTTGTAGGTACTTTGTTTTTTCTTCCAGTTCTGTGTTGGATTATTTGCTGTTCCCACCACTTAAACTCTGCACTGAAACTGATTTGCTGTCCTTTTCTTACTTCTAAAATGGGGGAACTTCCTGTAGCGACCAGCACTGGAGCCCTGTGGTTGAGCTAAATTGCTGCTTTGCTGCTGATTGCTTGGGGAAGGCTTTTTGTGCAGCTCGGATTTTAATGGTTGACTTTATAGGTACTGCTGGGTCTAGAGAAATCTGGTGCATCTGGATTGTATAGAAACGCTGGGCTAGGCCTGAGTCTTTTCATCAAATTGCACCCCCTGCAATTCTATATTCCTGACCAGTCTCCTCTGAGTGGTCCTGTGCTGACTGAAGGGCAGATCACCTGTCCTTGCTGTGCCTCAGTGTTCTCCCTGGGGGCCTCTTTTCCCCACTGCCCATGCGGGAAACACTTCCCACGGGATGGGCCATGAGCTGGTCCCTTGCAATGATTCACCAGTCTCTGAGTGGCTCCTTTTTTCAGTTGTTGTGGCTCCTTGCTACTATGTGGGTCCATGGGAGCCTTTTAGTGGTCTTGCTGGCCTGGGGATCACGAAGACCCTCTTCTCCCCTGCTGCATCCAAGCAACTTCATCCAAAGGACACATCTGCAGCTTTTGCCAGCTCCAGCCTGGAAGCAGCTGGGGCTCAAAACAGTTGGAGCAGTTTTTTCTTTCTCTCATTGTGGCTTTTCCTGCCTTCATGCACTCCATAGGTCTCTCCTCATCTTCCCCTGAGCCCTAGTTGCCCCAACTTGGCTGTCGTTGCTTCTTTATAGTTGTAAATTGGTTGATTTGTGGGAGAGATTGACACTGGCAACTGTCTATTCTGCCATCTTGACCAAAAGTTGCAGTAGACATTTTCAGCAAAATTGCTGTTTAACCAAATGATCATGTTGACCCATTTGCCTTTGGCCACATTGTCTAGACCGCTAGACCCATAATTTCACTGTGAAGGAAGAATTAGAAGTCAAAGGTTTACATGCGAAGATATTCATCAAAGTTAGCAATGACACACAGGCACACACAAACACCATAAAAGATAATGTCCAACATTAAGGAGATGGTCCAACATGAGGGTGAGTGTCTAGAAACAGGTAGAAACACTGTTTCTTTCTCTTATAGGATATTAGGGACTGGCACTCGTTAGTACAGTTACTTAGAGTAATTTGCTTAAGTAACATATAATAAGATTGAGAATTTGAGTGCATTTCCTGAAAAATTACTAAATCATAAAGAGTTTTTGATATAGTTCTCCAAAAGAAATGTGAAAGTATTTATTACAGCTCTGATGTGTGACACTAAATGGCTGCCACTTGCTTTTAGGGAAGGCCAGCATGGTGGTAAAAGCAGCCACACTCAGGAATAAATGGGTGGCAGCTACCTGTGAAAGGAGCAGTGGCACCTTTCAATATTTCCTTCGCCACATTCATGCACAGCAATGTAGCACACTCGTTTCTTGGGAAGATATTTTTAAGCCACATGGCTTCCGTATGAAAGTGATTTTGCCTCCTAATTAAAATCACATTTATCAGTAAAAGCAGAGGAAGGAAGCCAGCTTGACAAGGGTCTCATACCAAAAGCCAGGGTATATGGGAAGACTTTGAAGGACATGAGATGAAGGTAGTTGGGGTTCAGAAGGAAGTGGTTTTATAGACCTTGTTTTGTGGCCATTATTGGAGTAGTGTCTGAGACTCATTAAGGATTTGGTTCTGACATATTTATAGAGACAAAGCTGTCCTGAATTGGGTAGCACCGCTGTTGTTGTAGATTAGCCAAAATTTCCTCTTAACCTCCTGTGAAGAGTTACATGACTTACTTTCTAAAAACTTTCCCTGCAAGGTATTGAACCATAAGATTTTAAGCCATTAGGTTTTTCAAATATAGGCTGAAACTTTTAAAGGAAATTTTTCTAAATATTTTCAACAGAGAATTATGAAATGGGAAGAAGGGAGAAAGAGGAATAGCTTCGGATTTTAGTATCTCTGCATGCATTATCATTCAAGACCAAATCATAGAAAAGGAAAAAGAAAGTCTAACTGATGTATTGTAAGCACATTAGTTCTGTCCATGTGGAAACAGATTTGTAGAGGAATGTTTTATTTTAGTTTGTCATGGACAAATTTATTTTAATCCTGTGGATATAGATATATTGATAACTAAGTTTTAACCAAAAAAAGAATGATTTAATTAAATTCTCATTCCATTTTGAGGGTCTATTAATAGTTTAATACTATACATAAAAATAAACAAAACAGAACATAGGAAAAAATGTGCCTAATGGCGATATTTCTTTACGGTTGAAAATCAGCAGTGAGTGTAGTAGGAAAACCAAATCCAGGTTTGCTCAAAGTGCATTTGAGGCTGGCATTATCATCTTTGAGTTAAAATAAACATCATTTACAATTGTTTAAACAGAGCTACCATGGAAGATCAAAATAAAAAAAAAACTACCTCTGTTTCAAAATATGTGTGAACATATACATTCACACACCTACAAACACACTCATGGGAACAGCTTCCAAATTGAGTTCTATCTCATTATAGATTAATTGAAATAGAATAATAAACATTTAATTTGGTGGGGTGGGATAGTTGATTATTGAAGTACACGTGTTTTGTTGAAACCCTCAACAGTTTAATTTTCAATACAAAAAGGATACTAGAATCAGAATTCTATTTCAGGTTATAGATGCTGTAGAAAACACCTCCAAAATGAATTTAAATGTTCCCTTTAGTCCTTTCACATTGTAAGACAATTGGACATATTTGTGGCTTCATAAAGTCTCTCATTGGTTTCTGTATAAAATATTTTAAATGAATAGGTAAATGAATACAGACCACTCTGTGTGTTTGTGTGTGTACACTCGTGCTTGTGTGCATGTATCCATGTGGTTGCCATTTTAGAGAGGTAGATTACTGTTTCAGATAATACGCATTAGGTTGAGAATTAGAGACAGGAAGAAAATAAGAAAAAGAGCCAGCCAGGGGGGCAAGATTGAAGACTGAGGTTGAGGGCAAGAACAGAACGAGTTAATCAGCAGCTCCCCACAAACTCCCCACAGCCCTACTTGACCTTCCCTAGCCCTAGTCATACTATCCCTTCTCTACAGCTCTAGTATGAAAAATCAGATGTGAATTTTGAAAATTAGAATGTGCAGGAAAACATTAATTTTCGTATTCAGAATTTCAGAGCCAGAAATAGACTTAAACATTGGTGAGCCCCCCCACAAGGTTTTCAGATGAGTGAACTAAACCCAGAAAAAGATGAGTGCTTTGCTAGTCAGCAGGAAAAGCGATCCTAGCATCAAAGATTCCTGGTTTCTAGTTCAAGATTATTTTTATGAGCACATTCTGAGAGAATGCTAGT
This sequence comes from Galeopterus variegatus, assembly GCF_000696425.1. Taxonomy (NCBI): domain Eukaryota; kingdom Metazoa; phylum Chordata; class Mammalia; order Dermoptera; family Cynocephalidae; genus Galeopterus; species Galeopterus variegatus. Next base: position 17,258 of record NW_007731037.1, read on the forward strand.
AGAAATTAAACCAAAAGCCTCTTTGTGATTAATCTTTTCCCTGTAGGAAGGAATACTGCATCTGCCACTGAGGCAGAGGTTGGGAGCTATGCTTAAACCAAACAGGGATCCTTTGTTTGAAAGAGAGCAAAATATTGCCTGAGCAGAGGAGTCATCCGGTATTATATGAAGTTTACCCTTGATCTTTTTAGAGGTAATTTTAGAAGTCTTCATCAGACAAAACCAGTCCCCTTCCAGCTGGTGCCTTACACACCTAATGATCCTAGAGAATCCGATCCTGTGACCCTCATGTGCTGCCCTTGGTTTATGTATGTTTCGAGCTTTTCAGATTGATTGTGAATCTTTGGAATCAGGTTGCACTTGGTGTCACAGGTCTTTCTGGTTTCATTTATGTATGCCTAGGGGAATTTGCTTTTTCAGCCTTTGAAGCAGTATTAATGCAACTTGACCACCTGACCCATGTAAAACAATCTACCAGATCATTTTAAAGCCCAAAGCTTCAATAGGAGACATTGACAGGAAAGGAAAAAATCCTTTGATAGTCAACGTTATTTACAATTCTCTATGCCAAAATTTAATGGACAGACATACACTTTGACCATACCAAATCCACCTGTCTGAAAAGAGGCATTTTGCTACATGTAAGTAAAGATATTGATGAATACCATATGTGTACTGTCAATAGATGTATTATTATACATGGTATTCCATTATGAAACACCATTCGATAAAATTTATTGAACACCTACTAAGTGGCTGACACTGTGGATTGGCCTTGGGGATTCAATGGTGAAAAAAACAGAAATGTTCATGTTGTCGTGGAGCTTACATAGTTATTCTCTGCAAAATCTTGCCTTTATCAAGGATAAAGTAGTTCTGGGTTCTGGATTCTCTCTTTTTTTCTATTTGCATATGCATGTTATTAATGAATGTAAGCTTTTTATTAAAATATAACATGTACACAGAAAATTACACAAATTAAGTGCACAGCTTAGAGAATTTTCACCAAGTGAACACACTCATGAAACCAGCAGCCAAGTCAAGATAAAGGACATGACTAGTCCCCAGGAGCCCCCTTTTTAACTTCTTCCAGTTACTAACCTTCCCAAGGTAACCACTTTTCTGACATCTGACACCATAGATTAGTGTTACCTTGTTTTGAACTTCATAGAAGTGGAGTCATACAGTGTACGATCTTTGGTGTTTTCCTTCATTTGCTCAACATTATGCTTGTTTGACTCATCGGAGTTGTTGCATGTCATTGGGTTTGTTCATTCTCCTTGCTGTATAGTATTCCACCATATACATAGACTACAATTCATTTGTCAATTCTATCGTTAAAGACATTTGGGATAATTCCAGTTTGGGGCGATTTTCAACAGTGTCACTATTAAGATTCTTATACATGTCTTTAGGTGAACATTTCTGTTGTGTATACACCTATGACTTGGAGTGTTGGGTCATAGGTTATGCCTATATTCATCTGTACTACTTACTACCAAGCACTTTTCCAAAGTGTTTGCATCAAGTCAAAGTCCCACCAGCAGTGTATGAAAGTTCGAGTTATTCATCATCCTTGCCAAACTTGATGTTATATACTTTTTCATTTTCGTGTGTATTTTTTAGTTAAAAAAAATAAAAGTAAAATAGAACCACTGGGGCTTTGTAATAAACAATGAGACATCATAAAGTTTATAGCAACAGTGCTAATCCCTTGGATTTTGACCTATGCCAGTGATTCAGAATGGTATTATATTGAATTACAAACTCCACTCAACTGTTGATGGAAATCAAAGCCACTGTTTACAAGGGAAAATCCTGCAAATGTTTGTTTTTTTACATTTGGAGTTGTGGCTTTTTCAAGCCAGCTGTGGTGGAGCACCTTTTTTATTGCCAGAGGGCCAAGTAAGAAAAAATAAAATGTACAGACCACTTTTTTGAATTTCAAAATGGAAATGACATTATTGAGTCCTGGGGAAGAAACAGACATTTGGGTGTGCGATAACCATATCAAGTGGAAGACCAGAAGTGATAAAGTTAGACAAACTATTGGCCAGTAAAATATTAACATTGGACCATATTTGAGAAGTGTTGAAGGGAGACATCGGTCATCCTTAGCTTGTCAACCATACTGTAAAGCTAGGAGAACTAACTTCTAGACCAAGACCCTTAAGAGGGGCTGAATGAGCAACCCACCCCATCTATAACAGCACTTCCTTATGAGAAACTATAAATATAATGGATCCAAGTCCAGGCCTATTACAGAAGGGCCCAGCGACAGTAAAGAAGAACCTTATTCTTAGAAAAACACTAATGGTTTCCTTTTACTTTTCAGGCCAAGGTTTACACCCGCACACCAACCTTATATTTGGACTTCAAATTGGACCAAGGAGCAAAGCATTCCCAGCCTATTCCCAAAGGTATGGTGGGTTCTGGGGTTTAGTAATTAATCATGTCAGGAAAAAAAACAAACAATAACAAAAAACAAGAACAAGGGACTGCTTTCTCTGGAATGTACTTATTTCTGACCCTGAGCACAAAGTTCTATGAATTTTGTTTATGTTTAATTATGTTTAAAATAGCAAATACTGCTGGCCTCTTTCAAGTTTAAGAGAATGAGGAAGAATTCAGAGAATGTTAGTGTTACCATCTGGGCCACACCCCTCAATTTACGGTGTAGACACTAAGGCCCCGCAGATTAGTCACTTGCTCAAGGTTACGAAATGCTTACTGGATGAGGTAAGGCAAGTAAAATCCCAGTGTCTTCCCAGCACCTGTAGATTCACAGTGTTCCTGGAGGCAAATTCGGTCCTGTGTTACTTATTAAACAAGTGCATACTTGATTGAGAGACAGGTTGTGCTTGTTATAGGTACTGTTATGGAAGGCTTACCTTTAAGATGACATTTGAATTCAAAGAATAATTAGAAAACTCCCATGTATTTAAGGCCAATTTTATTTTAGAAAATGGTTATACCCACGTCCATAAGCATCAACTTTGGACCCATTATTTTGGTTTATTTGTTTTGTTTTGTTTTTGTTTTTGTTTTTTGGTTGTGTGTGTGTGTGTGTGTGTGTGTGTGTGTTTTCATTCTGGCTAATATGAAGTACAGACTTTTTTTAGATTAATGCATTTAAACATATGCCTACACTATACATGATTTTTATAACAATTGTGAGAGCAAATGTGCTTTAACTTTTTAGTGCAGTGCTTTTTTCTTTTACCTTTGAGTTTGCTTCCCTCCAATCCCTATTCCTCCCTTATCCACCCATAGCACTACCTTCTCTCTCTCTCTCTCTCTATATATATATATCCCAGATCTAGGGTAAATCCCAGATCTATCCTTGAATTATATCTTACTGTATTTTTCTCCACACTTACTCTTCTACACTGACGTATATGTGCATACAAATATACACATATATAGGGTTATTTTCTTATCATTTTACTAAAATGGAGTTATATCATAAATACTTTTTCGTATCTTGTTTTTGTGAAATCCTTCCCCATCTACTCGTATAGCTCCTTTTAACAGTGATATCCTATGTCATGTGTTTACTATGATGTATTTAACTATTTCCTCTCAACGGGCACTCACTTTGTTCCTAGTGCTCGGCTACTGCAAACTGGTCTGCAATGAACACCCTTGCGCATCTGTCTTCCCATATGGGGATTTATTTTAATGGGATAGGTTTCCAGAGATGGTCAGCAGGTATGCATGTCTAATTTTAAAAGACGTTGCCAGGTTGCAATCCACAGAGGCAGCTACACTTTCCATCAGCAGTATGTGAGAATGCCAGTTTCTCCATGGCCCCACCAGCAGGAAGCATACAGTTCATGTTCATTCTTGCTCTGCTCTTTGCCATCACCCTGTACTGACTCACGAGAGAATGTATTTCTGCTAGTTTACAAAGCAGTACTTGTATTTTTTTTTTGTCATTATGAATTCTAAACCTGAGATTGGTTTTCACAATCATTTTTGGAGGGATACAAAAGCAAGTAGTTTAGAGATACATGTTGGGTATTGAGTCTCTGTAAACCCACTGTGAATAAGTCTGTTACAAACCCAGCTATGAAGCAAAAGAACCTGTCTTTTCCAAGGCATCACTTCCAGTTACAGTGTATTCTCTCCTTCTTAGTCTTCCCCACCCCCTCACACCTATCATTGCTTTCATTGCATTAGGTGAAAAATCCAAAGTTTGAGGCTTCCCTCTCCAGTGCCAGAAAAACAATTAATTCAAGTATCATAGAGCACTTACTATTTGCATATATGGTAGTACTGGCTGTCTATGATCAGAGATACTGGATGGTAAAATTATGCTATATAAATTTTATTATGAAGTTATTCAAATCAAGGTCACCCTTTGTCTTTGTTTTTTTTCTTTTTTTTTCTTAAACATCTTTCCAGGTCAAATTCTATCATAAACTCCAGGGACTGTCTAAATTCATTTTATTCAGGTGCTTTGTTGCATCAAATATTCCTTGAAATGTGTGGGCCATTGGCTGGGTCCTGGACATGTTTTGTTTATAGTATTTTGATTGTTCTGTTACTCATGGTAAAGGGATTTGACATGGATGTCTGGGTTATGTTTTGCTTTCGGCATAAACTTTGCAGTCTAACTAATTTAATGTTGACTTGGTTGTAGCATTACCAGATGAATTGGATGGAAATAGAAGCATACACTGCTACCACCCCATCCCCGATACCAGGAAGACGCATATATCCCAAGCGAAATCCAGTTAAGGGAGGCTGGAAACATTTCTCATGACTCAGACTAGGTTTTATCTGAATTCTTTCGCATAAACAGTATTAGGATTGATTTTTACCCTGTATTTATTTCCTTCGGGCTAGGCACGTTTCTGTTGGGTTGTGCTAATCTCCAAGAAAACAGATGTCTCATACAGTGATGATTTGGAAAGCGGTGGATATCAGGAATTGAGCTGGACAGTGCATCACTTATAAGGAATCCAATTTGTCGAGTTTCTGACAGTACCAAATTCCTTTCACATTGGCCACACGTTTTTCATATTAGCTCTTGGCTAAAGCAAGAATAAGTAGTTTTTGTGTGTATGTGTGTGTGTGTGGTGACTTTTACCATCTCTTGCAAAGCAATCTGATTTTCCTTGCTGTAAACTCATATACAGATAGCACTGTTTGTTATCATTCATTGTGAGGGATATAAATCTGTATTTCTAAGAAAATATCACTCTTTTCCAGGAAACTTATGCCTTCTGGTTCTCATATCCCCTTTGTGTTCTGATGGACTGCATCAAACTCTGGCCCTCAACAGCCACTCTGGTTGTTTTCCCCATCTTCCTTCACAGCACCTCTGCTTCTAGGTACTTAAAAGCAAGATGTGGAATGCTAAAAATGGAGAACTGCTATGAAATGGATAAAACTTGATTTTGTGAGCCTTTTTGCTTCCCTCTCCTTATAGCTTTTCTTTACAGATCAATAAGCAAAACTTCTTTAGAGAACATATTTTCTACCCTTCTGTGATGGGCAGAATAGTAAAAGATGTCCACATCTTGATCCCTAGAACCTGTATATATGTTACATTACATGGCAAAAGGGACTCTGCGGATGTGACTAAATTAAGGCTCTTGAGATGGGGAGCTCAGCCTGGATAATCCAGGTGGGCCCAGTATCATATCAAGAGTCTCTGTAAATGAAAGAGGGAAGCAGGAGAGCCAGAGTGAGAGAAGGAGTTGTGACAATAGAAACAGAGGTTAGAGTGATGTGATTGCTGGTTGTGAAAATGGAAGGGGCCATGAGCCAAGGAACAGGGGCAGCTTCTGGAAGCTGGAAAAGGCAAGGAAACAAATTCTCCCCTAGGGCCTCCAGAAGGATCACAGCCCTACTGATACCTTGATTTCAGACCTGTGAGACCCATTTTTGGGCTTCTGATTCCCAGAACTATAAGACAATACATTTTTATTATTTGAAGGCACTAAGTTTTGTGGTAATTTGTTATAGCAGCAACTGATAGACCCTCTTACATACTGTCAATATATTTTTGTTTCTGTGTTTACCCTCAGGAAAAAAAAATAAAGGAGCCACATCTTCCTCATTTGATTTAAAAAGTAAATTTTAATGCCACACATGCAGTAGCTAATTGGTAAATCAAATTAGAATATATTTAAATATATCTTACTGTATTAGTTATCTATATGCTGCATAACAAATTACCCCAAAACTTACTGCCTTAAAACAACATGTATTATCTCCCAATGTCTCACAACGTAGCTGTGTCCTCTGGCTCAGGGGCTGTTACAGGCTGTGATCCAGGTGTCAGTTGGGGCTGCAGTCATCCCAAGGCATGACTGGAAAGGATGCACTTCCAAGCTCACACTCATGAGCATTGGTTGGCAGCATTCAGTTCCTTGAGGATTGTTGGCTAGAGTCTGCTCTCTGTTCCTTGCCATGTGGTCCTCTCCATAGGGCTCACGGCATGGCCACTGGCTTCATGAGAGCATGCAAGTGAGTGAGCAGGAGAGTATGTGCAAGATGGAAGCCAGAGTCTTTATGTAACCTAACCTGGAAGTGACATCCTATCACTTTTGCTGTGTTCTGCTGGTTAGAAGCAAGTGACTAGATGCAGCCCACACTCAGAGAGAGGGGATTACACAAGACTGTACCAGAAGGCAGGAATCAAGGGGATATCTTAGAGTCATCCCCTACCCTTATGATCTTGGTTCAAAGTGCCACAAATTTTCCATATGTTCAATGACTCAAAAACTAGTAATTTTTTTTTCCGTCACATTTGTGATTTTTTAAAAATGGTTTGAGTGAGCCTGGAGAAATACATGGTGAGTTTTCCTTAGAGTTCCTGCCTTAATGTCTTTTCATAGTCATTCTCTATGTTTAAGGAGAAAACCCCAAACATAAATGATTCATGTAGAATTATAAATTTGGGGGAGTTTTTAGAGAGAGAGTGAAAGCTGATTTTATTCACTACACCAGATACATGATTTAATGCATGGGTAGTTTTTTGCAGATCCCTTTACTTACCAGTAGTACATTAGAATATTCAGTCACAGTTCCCCTCGTACTTAGGGTATACACATAACAGTTATGGATGTAAATAAGTCTTCAGCACAATGATAAACATGAACCAGAGCCTGGATGATAAAATTATCCAGTGAAAAGATTTATGTCATTTTCCTTAGGGTGAGTGTCTATCTTTTTTATATTGATTTGTAGGAGCTCTTTATATATTCTGAGTACTACTCATTGTTAGTTATGTGTGCTGCAAATATCTTCTCCCTTCTGCCTTGTTTTTCACTCTTCTATACTATTATATTTTTCTATATTTTAATAATAAAAATTTCCTAAATGTATCACTCTGTTTCTTAATAATTAGTGCTTTCTGTGGCTTCTTTAATAATCTTTCCAAGAGCATGCAAATGTTCTCATTATTATAAGTGCTTTGTTTTACCTTTCATATTGATATATTTACTCCACATGGAATTGGTTTTTATGTATGGTGAACCACAATTGCATTTTTTAAAATGTAGTTTTGATAAAGAGGGGAAAATGTCAAAATCCATGATGGGTAATGTCATGAACATTTTCAGGAGTTCACAGTTCACTGAACCATCCTGTAGTAATAATCATTATCGTTAATATTTATTAAATGCCTACTGCTTGCCAGAAACTGACCTAAGAACTGTATTAACACCTGCAATCCTCACAATACCATGAGGAATGAACTGTGACTATCCCATTTTTAAAATGAGGAAACTGAGGTACAGAGGTTAAGTAACTTACTCAAGATCAATCAGCTAGTGAATGTTGGGGCTGAGATTCTAACCCACATAGTCTGACTTTCACTATGACTCTTAACTGCCATCTTGTCCTTCACTAGATGAATTAATGGACCTTTAGTGACCAGTACCCCATTATTAGTGCCTTGGGCATACTGGTAAATAAACCCAAGATTTGGCAGGTAGGTTAAAAAATTACTATTCTTGAAAAAATTTAAATGAATAATCTCACCAATTTGAAAACTGTATTGTGTTTTCTAAGATATCATCTTGAGGAGAGATCAGATTAAATTGATGATCAGTATAAAGTAAAAAGCTATTCTAAGAATTTTTTAACATTTAAAAATTTTGACAGGTGTTTTGTTTTTGTTTTTTGTTTTTTATTTTTGTTTTGTTTTTATTGTTCAGGTGCTATTTAAAACTCTTTTTCTCTTAAAAACAGTCAGGTGTCTAAACATGTCCTAAGATAATCTTAGCGGTATTTATCACATTCCGTGCTAATTTCAGATTTCTATTGTTTTCTGAACTTTTATTTAACCCTTAAAACTCTGTATATTTTAGATCTTAAGAGTGTATACACTTAGCTTCAATCTAAGTTCAAATGCCTAAAATAATTTCTGTTTGACAGCTCTAAATAGAATTTTATGATTATGTCTAAATATTTGAATTATTTTCTGAGCAATTATAAACCAGTTGTGAATACTGTATATTTGAAGAGTAGAAAAATTCTGTTCAAATAAAACCAAGAAATAAAAGCAGCATTTATTACTTTAGTTAAAAATTATCATATTAAATGTCTTGGTGAAAAAACTTCATTGCTTCAATGTAGAATTAGTTTCTAAAGAGCAGGATAAGCTTCCAGGGAATTCTAGTACCTTTTTATCTTGCTATTTTATTAGCAAGAAAATAATCAGCAGGGTTTATGCTCTAGTGAGCTAGTCTGCATTCTGGGCACACAGAAGTCTGTCTTCTGAGAGTTTACATTCCAAAGAGTTTAGATTGCTAATACATTTCTCATTCAAAATGTTAAATTTCATTTGTTTCTTAGTTTTTCTGTTAGCCTCTGATGTAATGAATGTTCAATATTATGAATGTGAAGCAAACCATAAGGGATGATTATCTTGTAGGTTGCAATTGTTCTTATTTAAAATACAGGATATTTATTTAGAGACAGCTCTTAACGTTAGATGTCCATGGCTTATAAACACAGACTGTAGTATGATCTTTCTGTAAGGTATGAAATGCATTCTGAATATATTTTATTCTGGAAAGCCAATTGTCTCAAGAGTCTTTATTGTGTGTACAACTTTATGCATTGGTATCACTCACCAAATTTGGTAAAACGGGTATTCTCTTGTTTTCTTTCTATGGAATTCCCACCAGTTCGTGTGATAACCTCTTTCCAAATTGCAGAGCTACAAATTTGGCACCTCTCTCTTACGTTTAGTTATAATATGGGAGTGAAATGCCTGCTCTTGGCAAGCTTATAGATCTTATAGTGAGCTGTCAGTTGCTGTATAATCAGAAAGCTTATTTTATGTCACCAATTCTAGACTGCAGTGCTCAGTGGGACACAGACAGCATCCGAAGTGCCACAGGTTCTTGATGAGGACAGCAAGGATCCATTCTCTACATTTAGGGAAACAGTGACCCTGCCAAGATTTGCTCAGTGTATCATGCAATCTGAGAGGAGACTAGCTGACTTGTTGTCAAGGTGGGTGTGGTGGGGAGCGTGAGACCATCTCTGAAGTGATGACCCTTCTCTGAGCTGGCTCAGAGCCTCATCAGAAACGTGTAACCTCCTGACCTGCATAAATATGGAGTAAAGTGGAAAGAAAAGAAAGAGGCAGGAAAGGGAACTGATACTTGTTAAATACCTCCTAAGTGCCAAGCATTGTGTAGAGAAGGTTAAAAAACACAACACACACCATGCATGTATATATGTACATGTACATATGTATATGCAGATACACGGTGCCACTTGATCATCACAACAGCCCTGTATTGTATGTATTCTTTCCTTATTTTACGAACAAGGAAACAAGCTTGAAGATGTTAAGAGTCTGGTTCTAGATCTCCCTGTGGGTGATGTGCTGATTTCTAAACTTGCACTTTCTGCCTGTAATTGTGTGTGTGTGTGTTTGTTGCCATTTTGTATTTACTTAGTTGATTGACTTGTTTTTTATTGTTCCACAAAGCTCCCTTTAAGGTTGGCTGCTGCCCTATTTTACCTCCACTCTCCAGCAGGAGTTTGCTGGGTTAGAATTAAATGTGGAGGCAGGGCAAGCAGAGGGGCAATGATACTAGAGAAGTGTAGGACCAGATTGAAAAGAGTCTGTCTGCCAGGGTCAGAAATTTGGACTTGTCTTGGGAAAACAGGTAGCCATTGAAGGGATTTAAGTGGGACTTCTAGAAAGGTCCAATTCACTATGTATTGAAAATAAATCGGCAGCAACCAGTTAGGGGACATTTCTTTCACCTGTATGGTTTTATCTTAAAAGAAAAGAAAGATATGAAATAAATGTGGCAACATACATGTCCATTATTTCATTCTTTGTATTCTTCTGAATTTAAAAAAACTAAAATATTGAAAAAAATAAATAAGTCTTCTCTAAATTTGGGAAAGCAAGGGATTAGCAAACAATTCACTTTAATGATGAGGAAATCTCAAAAGAACCCAAACTGAGGGACATTCTATAAAATAACTGGTCTGTACTTTTAATGAAAGAAAAAGGCTGAGGAACTGTTTCAGATGAAAGAAGATTAGACGTAACCACTAAGTGCAGTGTGTGATCCCGGATTGGATTTTGCCCTAGAAATTTGTTTTTCCCTTTTCCATAAAAGGGATTACTCAGACATTTAACACAATTTGAATGTCTGTACACAGAGAATAGTATTGTATCAATGTTAATTTCATAATTTTTATGAGTGCCCTAATGGTTTTATAGAAAAATATTCTTGTTTTTGAGAAACACGTACTGAAAATTATTTCAAGGTATAGGGGCAGCATGTCTGCAAGTTACTCCCAAATATTTCAGAAAAAAAATAAATTTATAGCAAGAAGAATGATTAAAGCATATGTGATAAGAAGTTAGCTTTTAGGGAATCTGGGGCAATGGTATACAGTAATTCTCTGTAGTATTTTTGCAACTTTTCTGTATGTGTGAAATTATTTTAAAATAAAAATTATTTTAAATTTGGTGGGATGAGGAGGGGAAGGGAAGAAGCAGGCAGGTCTGCCCTCTGTCCCAGGAAGCTGGGTATGAGGTCCATGCTGAGGGACTTGGAGGTGGGGGGTGGGGATGTTAGAAACCAGGGCTGCTTTGGCGTCTGGCAACCAGTGTGACCTCTGAGACTGAGGAAGGAGGAAAATGAGCTGGGTTAAGGCAAGGAATGTAGGCCAAGAAAAGCTCTCACTAGGGACATTTGCAAGAATTAGGAACCTCCCTTGGAAGTGAGAGCAAATGACACAGAAAATGATTTACACATTTAAGTTTTACTTATATTTGGCTAAAGGAGGTCTGACTTTAATGTGTTGCTGACTTAACTGTCCCAGGGGGCCAGGAGGAAAATGTGACCTCCATCCCAGCTCATTTTATTTGTCATTGCCCAAGGGAAGGGAAGAGCTTCCCAGCTGCAAAGAGACAGTAGCTTGGAGACCATATTTGTAGAAGAATGGGAAGTGTAGGGTGCGGCATCCGTCAGAGTCACAAAAATTGAGGGATGGTATCAATTCCTGGTGCAGGACGTAAAAATGGGAGGAGAGGTGGACGAAGTAAGAAAGATGAGGAAGACCTGAAAATCTCACAACAGAGCTCTTGCTGATGCAGTTCTGCTCTTAGCAGAGAAGGAATTCTAATAAAATGTGATTGCTCTTAAACATACAGTAACCATTTACACAATCTGACATTTGTTTTCTTTTCCGGTAGCCTTAGGAAACAATGCTTAATGGAAATTAAATAAGGTCTAATAGAAGCAAGTGCAGATGGGCATCATGCTAAAAAAGAAGAAAACAAGTAAATTGCCCCCCTGTTCCTGTTCCATTCCCTCTAACACGCTGTGCTTTCCAACCAGCAGCATGAATTGTGTTATTACTGCCAAAGATGGACTCTGTATCCTAATAGAAGGCTTTTGCTGGAGCAGAAATCAGTGAATGCACTTAATAAATTGACTTTGCTATTCCTTCAAGCAAATGTTTGGTCCGTCTGGATCATGAGTGAAAAGACAAAAAAGGAAAGAAAACAGACCTATGCAATTTTGTGCTTGGAGGGTGGGTAGGAAGCAGAGGAGGTGGAGGAGAAATGAGATTAGAACCCTCAAAATGATCTCAAATAAAAACCCAGAGGAGCAATTGGGAGCTTTGAGGTTTTGTCAGATGTGGAAAAAAGTTTGTAATACCCTTAAACCATGAGGAGGAGATTGGTTATGTAAAGTACGACACATCCTTACAATGGAATGCTATCCAGTCTTTCCCAAGAATGAGTTTTCTATGTTTTCCCATGGAAAGGTATCCAAAATAGAACATTTGCGTTTGTTCTGGTTTTTAAGCAAATGATGTATAGTGCATAAAAGAAAAAAAAAATCTGAAAGCACAGATACCAAATTGCTAATAATATTTATGTCAGGGTATGTATGAAGATTGCAGAAAGATTTTCCATTTAGATATACCACGCTTTCACATTCTTAAAATATTTTTAATGTGTTACATTTTTTAATCAGAAAATATAAAGCCATTTGCACTTCGATATTTCAACAATTTTCATTGGTAAACTTTTTTAAAAAGCTGACAAGAGAAGGGTTTTGTTGTAGAGTGTGATTATAAATCATGTCTAAATAGGAATAGGAAAGCTCAGCATCCATTAGAAAACAGAGAAAGAAGTGCTCTAGCAGAGCCAGCCCACCCGGCCAAGGCACGTGGAATGAGGCTGTGAGCCGTTGGCATGTGCTTGCTGCCCCTGCCACCCACCTCCATCCCCAGAGTTGCACGAGTTGGACACTGTGCCTTATTCGTCTCATATCTCCTCACACCACACATGCCCATGGGAGATGTTCAATAAATGGTGGTAGCCCAACCTTGGAAGACAAAGTGAGGGGTTGACAAGGGAGAAAAAGAGCAAGTGAGCTACAGCTAAGTAACATTCTTCTAGAGGACTTAAACTTACCCAAAATCTCACAGCAGAGAACTTGTGAAATAGGAGAATGAAAAAATATCCTCTGGCATCCACCAAAGTGTGTTTGCTTTGCCAGCCTTCAGAATTCCTAATGAGACTCAGCCTACGTCAAGTTTGATCAGTTATAGCTTTTCTTTGGTGCCGTTCCTGTGCGTTTCAAGCCACTCGCCATTACACCACATCCTTAGGGGATATTTTGTCCTCTTTGCTCCTTCTGCATCCATCTTTATTTACTCTGTCACCATGTTGAATCTCATGCAGATTCCAAGGTTGGCCCTGTCCTTCCAGCCTTGAACTCTGCCCTGTGTTCCCTTTCCAGATCTTTCTTTCCACTGAAGGCTCATGGAGTGATATCCTAATTACACTCTGAGCTTGCCATTTCTAGACTCATGTCTCTCAGTGGAAACACAGCATCTCTTCTGAGCCATGGACACACTGCAGAAATATCTGTGAAAATCAGATGTTGGTGCTGAGGTGTCAATGGCAGGTTGTTGATGGTTCTGAGCTCTCGGATCCACGGGTCACGGTAGGAATCTGGTGAATGCTATGTGCCTTCTTCCCAGAAAAGTGTGCACACTTGAAAAATTGTGTGGATGATTCCAGGGAGTTCACAGGCCACCTGAAACCCATTCATCCCCCCAAAACTATGCATCCCTGGATCCCTGGAACTCATACATGCTCTATTTTAGGATATATACAAATTAATGAGTTCACTAGAAAATAGAATGTAACTTAACTACAAAAAAGCATATTTTTAGCATTATCTTCACACTTTAAACTACCTGGAGGCACAACAAACTGAAGATAAAGCCAGACTGGAGTGTTGCAGTTAATAGCATGATGTTAGAACTGGAAAGAACCTTTTTTTGTTAATACAACTTTTGGCATATAGATATACGGCCAAGTGAATTGTACACTGTCTACTCTGGGTAGCTCTCAAACATTTGGGATCTGGTCATTTAGGTTTAGGAGTGTGTTTGTGTGTATGACAGAGAGAGAGAGAGCATGTATGTGAGTGTGTGTTTTATTTTATTTATTTATTTATTTATTTTTTCATTAAATTTTTATTTTGTCAATATACAATGTATATGATTATTATGGCCCATCACCAACACCTCCCGCCCTCCTCCCTCTCTCCCCTCCCCCCCAAGAATGTCCTTTCCGTTTGCTTGTTGTAACAATTTCAAAAAGGTATAATTGTTATATCTTCTTCCCCCCCCCCGGTTTATTTTGTGTGTGTGTATGTGGGTGAATTAATTTGTTTATTTTTTAGCTCCCACCAATGAGTG
>NW_007731037.1:36186-41358 GCF_000696425.1 Galeopterus variegatus
CTCACAAAGCTCCCAGAGCTGGGCTGGTCCCGCGCCTTCCTCTCTGTCTCTGCGTCGCCGCTGCCGTCTTTCCTGGCCTTTGTTGCCTTGGGCTGCTCGGTCTCCCGACACAGTTGCGGCGCTCTCAGGAATCTTCTTTTGCATCGGCCCTAAAACCTCGAGACTGTAGTTGATTTTTTTCGTTGTAGATTAGTTGATCAGTGATTTATTTGTTTTTTGTTGCTCTTGGAAATGCAAATAGTACTCTGGCAGCACAGCGCACACTTCACAGACTCTCTCTGTCCTCTGGCACGCTCACTCCAGACCCATCGCCATCTTGCTCCTCCAGTGCTGTGAGTGTGTGTTTTAAACAGCTCACAGAACTTAAATCCTAAAATATGTATTTAAATAAAATAAAGGATTTCATCTCCAAATTGATATTTTACATTTGTTTTACATATATGTATCTTTGTTCCTTTCAGCGTTATGGACACTAACATTTTAATGTTGCTGGTCCCTTTCCAGGGTGGACGAGCTTCATTTATACCATATCTGGAGATGTGTACATTGGTAAGTTATGGGTATGTTGCTTTGGGTTCAATTGCAATTTAAACCAGTGAATGGAGAAAAAGTAGAATGAAACCATTGCATGCAATTGGTACTATGCCTCCTTGCCTCCCACACCAGTCCTCTCTACATCTCAGCCCAGGGCAGGGTGTCTCTCACCTTCCAGAATGTTCCAGTGAGTGAGGTGAATATGAACACCAGTCATGACACAGCCATTTCACTGGGGCTTGTGTGCAGCCGAGAGGTCCAGGCACAATTATGTGTGTTGACACCTCACTAAGAGGTTAGCAACCTCTATACTTACAAAGGGATAGAGCTACTATGGGCTCCCAAGGGAGCAGGACTCCATCTGTCTCCTGGGAGGGGGAAGGAAGTGGATTTGCAGTTCCAGGTGCCTCTGAGAAATCCGAGCTGGTTTTCTCCTATTCTGAGGGTTGTATAAGTGTTGCTTGATGAGCCTAGTCAAGAAGGGGTATTTGAGACCCAATCAACTATCATTTTATAGATGAGGAACATGAAATCTAAAGGAAGTTATTGAATTTGCCAGGGTTACTCATTGGTAGACTTGGAAGCAGAACCAGGGATTCCTCAGTGCTGCTCCCCATGTCCCACCACATACTCTATGTCCAGTGACAATGCACGGACCACACCATCTAACTTGTCCTTTCAAGTGTAAATCCCTTCGCTAACCCAGCAGCAGAAGAGACAAGGGACAGAGGGATGGGAGAGAGGGCCTTGCAGAGCAGGCTGGCTCCTGCCTGCACCTACTACCACCCTTCCCATCTCCCTAGAAGCAGCCATGGGTTGCAGGACATGGCTGTCTGTGGAACTGGCAGAAAACAGCTGCAGCAGATGCTGTTAGTGCCCCACCACACCCCTGGGGCCTTACCTGCTCAGTGCCCATTGACCAACTGCCAATTGCCAGTATCTGTGTTGCTTTGCCTGAAAGCTTTCTATGAAACCTGGGAAGGCTGCTCTGCCCCAATCAGGGCAATGTGAAAGTGCTGGAGAATGAACGTTCCAGAAGCTAACTGACCCCTCAGGTGGAATAACTCTAAGGCCTGTGTGAGAGGCCTTTCCCTAGAGTCTCCCCTGGGGTTATACTCAAGCTGCCCACAGTGGAATAGTGCTTGATGACACACCCTTCACTGTCTGCCTTCGCTGTCTATCTAACTCTCGTGACTTCTAGACTGTCGTTTTCTGGGATCACCTCTCAAATAAACTTCTTGCACAAGAATATGCATCTCCAGCTGTGCTTCTAGAAAAACCCGAAGTAAGAGAACCAATCTCGTGTTTCCCCTTCCTCATCCCCACGGACAGTAATGGGTGGTGTAGGAGAGGGTGGGGCATCCCAAGGTGCAGGCCAAGAATCCCCATTACTGAGACCCTCTGGGGTTGGATGCTCTCTACCCTGCTCCTGCAGGGATGCCAGTAGTGAACATTCTGGGCCTTAACATGGCCACCTCCTTGGGCTCTAGCCCAGAGCTAGAAGGCCACAACCAGAACTACTTAAACCATTCTTTACGTTCTCCAAAAGGGTGTTCGATTGCCTTAAATTATTCTTCTGTAAAATAACAGTACTTTAAACTTATTCTTAATAGGGCGAAAATGGGCTCAGTTCCTCTTTCATTGAATAGCATTTCAATTATGGATCGGAGACAATATTCATTTATTTTAGCACGAGAAAGTGAAAAAAATCTAGTCGTAGTATCATAAGTCCATGTGCACACACATTAAACTATGTGAACCATCTGGAATAGCTAAGGCATCATTTGTTTTTATGATCTTCTTAAAATCCTGAGAATCACATAGTACTTTATAAAAATAAAGAGAAAAGACATTTTTAGGGAGGTAGCACCCCTGATTTATGATTTCAAGAGCTACAAAATATAGGAAGCAAATGAATTCTACAATGGTAAGGATACCAGAAATGTTTGTGTAGAATGAGAAAAAGCAAACTTTCTGTGAAGGGCAAGATAGCAAATATTTTCATTTCTGCAGGCCATGCAGTCTCAGTTGTAGCTACTCAGCCCTGTCTGTGTAGCACAAAAGCAGTCACAGGCAGTGCGTAAACAAATGGAGTGGCTGTTTCAGTAAAACTTTCATGGTCACCAAAATGTGAATTTCATGTATTTTTCCATGAAATACTGTTTTTTTCAACCATTTAAAAATTGAAAACTTCTTTTAGCCTGTGGGCTCTACAAAAGCTCACAGTTGATTTTGGTTTAAATGACATTATAGAGGTGGAAGGGGAGAAAAGTTAACAAGTAATCTTCAAAACCTGTTTTAATCAGTAGTTTCAGCCTTATTTCCTGACAGACCTATAGTACAAGAAGTTAATAAGTGAAAAGCTCTGCAATTCTTCGGGTAAGAATGACCTACACATCCAACTTGTTTTTCTCAAGGTGAGGTAGGATTTTCCTGAGTCATTTCTACTCAGTGGCCTTGTCTCCTCTTGTGACCGTGGGCCACAAGTGCAAAGCATCTGGTGGGAGATAGGGTTGTGGTCTGTGGCCTTGGAGTGAAGTTGCAACTGTCCAGAGTAAACTGGACTGTGGAGAGAATCTAGCTCACAAAACTGGTCTCTTGGGACTCTGCTTTAACCAATAAGTGACTGGTCAAATGACTTCATTTGAATTTTTTAAAAAATAATTAATTTATTATTGTTATTATTTTTATATTCTAAGATGTTGTTGCAGAGAAGTTGTGTGGAGGGGGAGAAAGAAAGGGGGAGGAGGATAGGGTGGGAAGACAGGAAAGTGGGGAGGGGGACATGGTTGAGGCCTGTGGCACCCCCCTCATTCTGACAGAGGAGCCCAGGGGGCTTCCGGTGGTAGCTCAGTGGTAGCTGGGCTGGATGTGCATGTCAGGGCTCATTTGAATTTTATCTCCTTCCCTTCCTCCTACCTACTTCCTAATAGGGGTGTTAATGAGAAAAATAAGAGGGCAAGAACATATCACCAGAGAAAAAGAAATGGCAAAACAGAAATAGCTATTGAATATGTACTGTCTTATAAAATCTATAGAGGGCTTCTGTTCAAGATGGTGGAAGATGGTCCACAGCATCACTCTCTCCCACAAATCAACCAATTTACAAATATAAAAAAGGAATGACAGCCAAAATGGGGCCACTAGAGCTCAAGGGAAGAGCAGGAGAGAACTACGGAGTGCATGAAGGTGGGAGAAGCCACAATAAGAGGAAGAAAAAACTGCTCTGACCATTTTGAATCTTGGCCACTTCCAGGCTGGAGCTGCTGAGCACACAGAGCAGGAGCTGAAAAGCTGCAGCTGTACCCTTCGGATGAAGTTGCTTGGAGGTAGCAGGGGAGAAGAAGGTCTTGGTGGCCCCCAGGCCAGCAAGACTACTAATAGGGTTCCTGAGGACCCACCTAGGAGCCAGAAGCCAGAATAACTGAAGAAAAGGAGCAACTCAGAGGCCGATGAGCCATTGCAAAGGACCGCCTCATGGCCCATCCCATGGGAAGTGTTTGGAGCATGGATGGTGGCTGGGGGAAAACTGGGGGACAGCAAGAACACCTGATCTACTCCCCCAACCAGCGTAGGACCACTCAGAGGAGACTGGTCAGGAATATAGAATTGCATGGGGTGCAGTCTGATGAAAAGACTCAGGCCCAGACCAGAGTTTCTCCACAGCCCAGGCACACCAGATTTCACTAGACCTGGAAGTACCTATAAAGTCAACCATTAAGACCTGAGCTGCACAAAAAGCCTTTTGGTGAATCAGCAACAAAGCAGCAACTTAGCTCAAACCCGGAGCTCCAGTGCTAGTCCCCACAGGAAGTTCCCCCATTTTAGAAGTAAGCAAAGGACAACAAATTAGTTGCAGTGCAGAATTTAAGTGGTGGGAACAGCAAATAATCCAACACAGAACTGAAAGAAAAAAAGTACCCACAGCCAGAGAAAGACCAGAAGTCCCCTGGGCTACCAAGCCAGAAAGGGGGGAGGGCTGGGGGCATCAGCCATGCCCCCTGACACATGCAAACAGCCCAGCGATGACCACCAAGCCACCACAGGAAGCACCCTGGGCTTTTCTGTGCCATGGTGCTGGGGGGCCGAGGGCTTCTGTCACACCTCCCCAACATGTGCAACCAGCCCAGCAAAGACCACCAAGCCACTGCAGGAAGGGCCCCTGGCTCTCACGAGCTGGGGCTGTGGGGGGCTGAGGGAGTCAGCCACACCCCCATAGCCAGCCCAGAGATGACCACAGAGCTGCTGCAGGAAGCAAGCGCAAGCAGCCCAGTGATGACCACCGAGCCAAAGCAAGAAGGGCCCTGGGTTCCTGAGCTGGGGTGGTGGGAGGTGAGGACTTTTGCCACATTCCCCTGACATCTGCACCCAGCCCAGCAATGACCAAGCCACCACTGGAAGCCCTGTGATCTCCCCTGTGGGAATGAGGGGGATGCCACAGGCCTCAACCCCACCCTTTCTCCTTCCTCCTTCTTCCATCCCATTTCCTTCCCCTTTCCCCTCTCTCCCTCCCAACTGCTCCACAACAACATTATAGAATGTAAAAACAGGGCCGGCCTGGTGGCGCACTGCTACAGTGCGCCGCTTGGGAGCGCGGCGGCGCTCCCCCGAGGGGTCGGATCCCACATACAGACCACC
>NW_007731037.1:41906-55247 GCF_000696425.1 Galeopterus variegatus
ACTGAGGGTTGCGATCGGTTGCCGGTCACGAAAAAAGACAAAAAGGAAAAAAAAAAAAAAAGAATGTAAAAACATAATAATATTAATAAAAATAAATTTTAAAAAAGAATAAAATCTATAGAGAATCCCAAAAATGCTTTCTGACTTTACTGCCTTAATTTTATCTTGCTTATAAAACTAGGATACACCAACCAACCACAGATGGCAGGAATTGATAGCAAGTAATTGTCTTTTTCCAAATGTCAAGCACCTCTGATCCATTAAAAAAGATGTTATAAATATGTATACCTAGTGTATCAAGCTGGCATAAATAGACCACAATTTGGGTTGAGAAAATAATCTAGGGAGACCACATAAAATGATAATTTAGGAAGGCTATTAAAATATTGACACAGGAAGTACCTAAAAGATGGACATTGGTGGTTTTAGTTTGACTACAGACACCCTGAAGAAAAGGAGTTAACGGAACTAAAATAAGACAAGTGGAATTAGCACTTTCTTATTAAAATAAAGTATTTATTGGAGATTCATTTGATAGTATTCATTTTATGCTTTTCAGGGATCTTAATTTTTGATATGTTTGCTTTTTTCAGAAATGGCGAGCCTTCTAAGCTAACTCTTGAATCATAGCTTTAAAAATTATGCAGCAGAGTGAGAGAGACAGACAGACAGACCTGCCTTTGACAGCAATCTTTCACTGAGGCAAAAAGTCCTTTGACCAGGTCTCAGCATATAATAAAAAGAAAAATCAAAAGAAATAAAAACTGCATGGTCAGAAAATCAATAGATCCCACAGATACTAGTGCTGAATCCCTTCACTGCAGCCATGATGAAAATTATATTACACATTAATGCAGAAATCAAAAGAGTAGAAGAGTTTATGTACTATATCCTTGAAGCAAGGTACAGTTAGTTTCTCAGCTTGAATACCAGTCTTATAGAAGGACCAATATCAAATATAATGTTGGTGCTTAGAAAATGTATTCAGAAATCTAAAAATCCTATGATTATTGAAATGACAGCTAACCAACTTACAAAGGCAGTAAAATGTTTCAAACTTATTTAAATAAGTAATTATTCATGCTTTGTGCTCAACCTTTTGCTTCTGGTTCTGGGTGGTATTAAGAAATTTGACATGGTCCTGGATCTTACAATAAAGATGGGGAAACACATATGTACACCAGAGGCCCTCTTAATTGACCTCCACTTACGCAGCTAACTGGGATGACCAGTGCTCTTCATGCCACAATGAATACCTTGAGAAGAATACCCAGGATGATGCTCCTGCCTGGTCTACCTGCCCATTGCTACTCCTACCAGCTGAGCTGAAGTGGACTTGAAAGCAGTTGTGCTTGTTCTCAAATGTTTATGCCAGTTGCACCAATAATTGCAATTATGTAATTCACTTAAACACTGCAAATTAATGAAATAAGTGTGAAAAGAGAGTTGGTATTTCTAGAACAACTAAGTCAAATGCTTTGTAAAAGTGAATTGCTAAAGCAAATGCCTTTGAATTTGTGTGGGAGAAATGACTGTAAAAGATTAGAGGAAACCATAACAAACTAGAGGGATTTAGGTGGTGCATTGTGGGTATGCTTTAAAAAGGAGGACGGTGCTTCAATCCAATCAGCAGACCCACCTTAACTGTATTTAGAAAAATTTGCAAACGAATGCACATTTACACTTTTATTTATATAAAATGTTTGAGGCAGTTTGACTTTCTCAATTAACAATCTTAACTGCATCATAATAGGTCTTCGACTATACATATGAAATCAATGATATCAAAATCTGTAGTGGTAGGGCTTCCTGTGGCTCACTTGGGAGAGTACAGGGCTGATAACACCAAGGCCAAGGGTTCGGATCCCTATATAGGGATGGCCAGTTGGCTCACTTTGGGAGAGCGTGGTGCTGACAACACCACGTCAAGGGTTAAGATCCCCTTACTGGTCATCTTTAAAAAAAAAAAAATCTGTAATGGAAGAACCAGAATGTGTGAAAGAGACAGTAGGTGGCACAGCACTTCTTATAAAGAGAAAAAAAGAAAAAGGAAAGATGGCATTTGCAGAAAAGTTGTATAACAATTACACAGTGAACATGCAGCATCCACTTTAAAATAGGTTTTAAAGTACAGTCATGTGCCACATAATGATGTTTTGGTGAACGATGGGCTGCATATATGATGGTGATCCCATGAGATTACAATGGAGCTGGAAAGTTTTTATCACCCATTGACACTGTAGCCATCATAATGTCATTACACAACACATTACTCACGTAGGAACAGTAGGCTATATCACATAGTCTAGGTATGCAGCAGGCTGTACCATCTAGGTTTGTATAAGTACTCTCCATGATGTTTGCACAATGACATATTTCTCAAAACATGACCCCATCGTTAAGGAACACATGCCCATATCTTGCCCTTTTGTGACTGTTTAGGGAATAAAAATTGCAATTAAATTGTTTTCAGTTAAATTTTCCTTGACTGCATTATTAAATTTAACATTGTTGGCAAAGATTCCCAATGGAAACTATTTATTATCTGATTTGGCTCTATTTATAATTGAAAGTAGTCAGCAACAATAAGATATATTTTCTTTGAGACTTATTTTAGGTTCAGGAGATAACCAGATGGATGAAATATCATAGAAATGACCTGGAAATGAAGATGGAATCAGTCTTTGCTTTCTGTGACCCTGTTTTAAACATTTCCTATAATAATACAGAAGCTAAGTTACACTTACAATTGTTATTAACCTGGAAAGCTGACTCCAGTGCCTGTAAGAAAGGTTTACCTTAGGGTGGAGCTTTTCAAATGGTGTCTTCAGTATCAGCACAGCGATTGCAAGGAGAACGGGCAGAAATTGCATCCCAGATAAAGTTAGGATTAGAGCTCTTTGGACAAGCTGAACTCTTTGTTTCTAAATTAAGATTTCCTCATAGACCAATGAACACTGCAGTCAAGCAAGCTGCTCTGATAGGGAATGCAGAGAAATACCAATTCAGCATTATTTTTAAACACTGTCCCTTGTTAGCTCACTCTATTAAAAAGTAGTGAAGGGGGTTATAAACTGTTTTGGTCTATGTATCATGAAACATCCTGCATGACAAAATTAGGGGCCAGTTGTGGATCACGTGGGTATGTGTGAATTAGTTGAAGATAAAGACATTCATTGCTCGCAGGGGATCTCAGTAAAGCACACTTAATAAAACGTTGCTCCATATCACAGTTAAAGATTCTTCAACTCCCAGACCTCTCTATTGCCAAACCCCTGCATAAGTGGAAAAGCAACGAAGTTCTGTCATTCACTTCCATGACTTTTGTTGACCTGAATCTTGCAGGAGCTGGTTGTGCACCTCTTCCCTGACAGCACATTGGTACTTTGAAATTGGCCACAGTGGGAGTGTTTACACTGTGGAATTGGCACACACTACAAATCAGATCACCCCCCATCCCCAAACACCAGTTGTTAAACACTTACCTGCATACCACTGCTTCTGGGATATAGATTCTTGATCTTTTTTGGGCCATGGACCCTTATGATATCTGCCAGTGCCCCCTCCTCCCAAATAATGTTTTTAAATTCAGTGCAGTTATTAAAATGTTAAAATAAGAAGTTTATGATATGGTTATATGTGTGCTTCCCTAATGACATTTGAAATAACATGATCTGGCAGTATGTCTACTCTAAATTCTAAGCAATGATTAACATAAACTATATTTTGAGATATCTACAACACTGCAGTGTGATTTTAAAGCATCTGTGATTTCTATTGGACACAAAGGCATCGATATCTAACTAATACTACTGTGGTTTGTTGGCTACATTCATGATTGAAGGAAAAGATACATTTCAATTAGGTGTTAGTGAAAATATACATGTAATTTATCTTCCATCCAAGTCCACACATGCCCTAAATTCTATCCACAGACCCCTTGGAAGCACATTGATTCCAGGTTAAGAACTCCTGCTCTGTTAGAATCCTATTTCATGTTTGCAAGCATCAGAATGAACCCTGCTGCCTCATATAGGTTATTTCCAAAGTGGAGGTAAGAAGGACTTCTCTAGAAAATATAATTATGTTTGGACTCCCCTATGCCCCAAATTTACAAATTATGTTTCTGTTTCTATAATAATTACTCAGGCTGTTTTCATTTAAATAACCACTTCCTTATTGGTTGTTCAGCTTTACCTCATGAAGAGCTAGGGCTCGGTCTCACAGACCCCTCGAGCCCGTTGTCCAGACTGGGTCACAAACCCTCCACATGCAGGTCTATGAATTAGGTAATAGGAAAAGGTCCTTGGAGCCATGGGTGAAGAAATAATGGGCTTTATTCAGAGCTAGGAGCGGTCAACCTAATATGTCTTCCTGGAGCATCCTCTAGAAGCTTCGTGCATCTGCGCCTTTAATCCTTTATACTCAAATCCATAGCCCAAAAAAAAAAAAACACAACCAGGATGCACATGCGCAATGACGTTGGACAATAACAAGGAACACCCGTGCACACGCGCATACCCACCTCAGATGCTCGGCAAGACTGAACATCGGAGGGGCCCTGACCATTTTCCTTATATTTTCCCAATAACCCCCAACATGTCAGGTGAATGCCCTTATTTATAACCCAAAATGTCATGCAGGTGTATTCCCTTAGACATCTTTTTGGGCTGCTCACCACCGAATTTGGAATCTTCTCTCATATGTTTGGTTTTTACCCAACTGAAAGACCCAGCCCAAATCTCCCCCTTTCCGGCCTCCTGTGGCTGTTCTAGCCGACTTTGGCCTTTCCATTCTCCAGCCTCCTCTTGCAGAGCTGCTGTTGGAATCTTCAGGTCACTACAGTCTTCTGCTCCTGGTGAGAATCACAGTAGGCTCTTCTCTCTCCCACTGTTGCTAAATCCTTTAGATTCTTTCTCAACTCCACCTCTCAAATCCATCTCTTTCTGTTTCCATTCTACCAGTTCAGACTGTAATTCATTTCCACTTGGACTGTTACAGCAAACTCCTAACAACTTACCCTCACTTCAGTCTTGCCCCCTTTCAATTTATTCTGTGCTCTGCTTCCAGAGTTATTTCTCTGACACAGATCTGACCATTTCCCTCCCCGCCACACACACCCTCCTCAAGAGCTCTCGATTTTATATGGATAAGCATGACTTTCAAGTCTTTCCTTGATCCAAAGACAGCCTATACTTCCATTATTCTTCCCAGAAAAATGTTCCAGTAATGGTAGAAGGTTCACCGTTTCCCCAGAAATGCCCATACACTAACTTTGCATGATCTGTCCTCTTGTCTAGAACGCCCTTCTTCCCAGCTTTGTCTCTTGCAGGTCTATCTAATCCTGCAGAACTCCAACTGAGTCTTATCTCCTCCACAACTAATCCCTGGGGCCTCTAGACCTGGATGAGCCCCTACGGCCCCTGTTCTGTTATTAAACTTTGTTTATTAATTTATTGTTGTCTTGAAGAGACAATTTCATTTGTATTATTTCATCTGTGAGTCTCAGTATAGAAGGAATGGAAACATCCATCCTGAAGACCTCTCCACAACATCTAGAACTGGGCCTTGTTCATAATTCATTAGCTATTGCTTAAAAGCTATCCAGCTTACTTATTTTTCAGTTGAATTATTCTCTGATTATTTTGTGCATATATGTTTAATTTGCCCAGATGGGATTTTCAATTATTGGTATGCAAGGAATCTGCTTTGTACACCTTTGTATTTCCCCATAGTACTAGGCAATTGTAGGAGCTCGATAAATATGAGGGTACTTCAAAAAGTTGGTGGAAAAATAGAACTACAAGATAATATAAATCTTTCCATGAGTTTTTTGAAGTATCCTCATATCTGTTGAAATGAATTAATGATGACATTAATTTCCCTAAGTATACTTAGTTCTTATAACATTTATAATTTACCCAAGGAAACATTCTTATGAGCACGTTATGACAAGGACTTTGCTTATCTATTGAACTATTCGGGCCTGACATTAAAAGTGTAAATGAGAACATAATACAGGATTCACCTCCCTGTACTTTTCTACACTGAAAACCAACCAGCTTCAGACTTTAATAGTAGCAAATACAATTAACCAAGAGATTTAAGGAGATTTTTCTAAACCTGTTATTACTGAAATTGAAATTAATGTTATATGGTTAGAGCTTGGTGCTGATAACACCAAGGTCCAGAGTTTGATCCTCCCAGAAAACCCAAAATTAATATTATGGTGCTATGTAGTTAACCAAATATGTAACCATATGATAAATGTACTGTATTAGTATTAAAGTCAGTGGGTTATCTTTTTTTGCAGGGCCTGATGATGCACAACAAAAAATAGAACCTCATCACACAGCAGTGCTCGGTGAAGGTGACAGTGTCCAGGTGGAGAACAAGGTAAGTATTAAAAATTTTTAATTTTCTCAACTTGCGCTTTCTACTAGTTTCCAGGAAAATGCCTAAATCTCCCATATTGCTGCACATTCTGTCTCTCCCTTGAGAAAGAAATTATACCACAAGCTTATCAACCCCTTCCATTAATTTCTATTGGTTTATTTTAAAGTTTTAACTATATTGATTGCTCACCTTCAGGAATCATCTAAAGTCCCTAGAAATTTGAATCTGGAGGCAACACATCCTCATTGTCCCTTAATTTTCTTTCTTTATAGAATTGATTTATTTTGTTTTTAGCATGAGTGAAAGTGGATCAGCCCTCTAGAAGTATAAATATAAATCTGCATGCATAGTCATAGAGCCCTTTGCAAGTAATCCCCATTTTGAACTGAGAGGAGTACATAATGTGTTTCATTGTCCATTTGTGATGAATCCCTGCTTTTTAAGTAAAGTTTCTGATATTTTAGGAGTCTTGGCAGGTTTTTTTCCCAGGTTTGCAAGTTTTTTTCTCACGTCTGTTTCATTCCCCTTGGTAATTCACTCACCATCTTGTGGGTCTATTGAGCCAGTCTGACTGCTTTGTGTCATTCTAACAAAGAGGACTGAGGAGACAATTGTGCAAAAGCTCCTGAAAAGATGAATTTTGAAAAGTGGGAATGAAAACTATTTCAGTGTGCAGGTGACTGGTGGAGAGGCAGCCTGACTGACTCTGTTATTATAGAACACAGTGGATTTGAGGAATTATTATATTTTAGCCTACTTTCCTGGCAGCTCACCTGCCAAAGGAAAAACCTCGTAAGCACCAGAAAAAATGCATATCTCAAGGTCTGTGCTCTCTAATATTAGGTTGAACCGTATGAAACTGCCACTTTTGACCTACAAAATGGCAATTTCACGTATTTCATCCCAATACAGGAAGGAGGCACATAGACCAAAACCTACTGATATCAGATTAGTTCGTTACATTATATGGCTTAACTTGGCAGACTTCAGTTCTTCTGCACGTTGCACATACTAAGGATTTGGCAGCTGCAATGGAACACCAGAAGGAGTGATGAAGGGAGCCAGGACAGGGGTAACCAGGATAGAAAAGAGTCAGCCGAAACCCTCCATCGCTGGGCAAGCCACGCTCCTGGCTCCACGGGCAGCAATTCTGTAACTGTAGCTGTGTGTGAGCATAGCCTGAGCCATCAAAGCCTTATAAAGATTTCTACGAAAAATTTATATGTAAAAAAATTTAAAGGGGGTATGTGTCACTTATATCCACAGGACAGTAGAAAGTCCCCCTTAGATGACAATAGAAAAGAGATTGTCAAGGTTTGAAGCTTGGCTCTGCCACTAATTAGCTATGTGACTTTGGACATGTTTCTAAACTTCTCTGAGTTTCAGTTTCTTTGTCTGCAAAATTGAAGTAATGACACCAACTGCATGAGATTGCTGGAAAGAATATTTGAGATTATGTAAGTTAAGGGTCTACTCCAGATCTAGCACGAGAGTCAGTAAATTATGTCCAAATAGACCAAAAATAGGCCAAATTCAAACCTGCTTTAATAAATAAACTTTTATTGGGCCACAGCCATACCCATTCATTTATGCGTTGTCTGTGGATTCTTTCCCACCATTCTTTCAGACTTGAGTAGTTGTGACAGAGACTAGATGACCTTCAAAGCCTTTACAGAAAAAGTTTGCCAGTCCCTGGTCTAATACATTGTAGGTGCCCAATGATGGTAGCTGGAAAGTTTACTATCCAAACACCTAATTTAACAGATAGTCATATCACACACATTACCTAATGAGGATTCATACCTTAGGCCAGAAGGCTTAGGGCACATAACAGTTGCTATAGGTAGAAAAAGGCCCTAAGGGAAGCTCCAGTTGCACAATTGGTTAGCACGAAGTACTTATAAGAAAAAGGCCCTAAAGGACCCTGCCTCACTCAGGCTCCAAGCCAGGGTTATTCTTACTTAGAACTAGCCTAAGCTTGAGAATTCGATAAAGAAGGAAGACGTGACTTCCTAGTGCTACCTTAATCTCATTTGCACTAAATTGTGGTCCAGAACGAGGAGCTGATTTGTTCCCTGGTTTTCTTTTGGCTCTGTTCTTCTTCACTACTCATTTCTGCGTCCTCCACGTCACATCCATCTTCATGGTTGACCAGCAGTATTGGCAGTTTCTTCTAGGGTGGCCAATCTGCAGGGCAGGAGAGGAGGGCTAGGAAGGCATGACATAGAGAATCACACCTTCTCTCTGGCCCAGGTTTCCCTGCTCCATCCTAGCATTTATTTGACCCATGTCAGGCCAGCACATGCCGGCCTGCAGGGACCCCTGACTTCCTTACTCAGAGGGTGCATTGCCTTCTGTGACGATTATTCCTGAGTCTGAAATACTGGATAGCAACGGCAGGGGGGCTTGGTTTATGCGAGATTCAAGAGTTTTTATGCTAGACCCTTTGACTTTTTGCAGAAAGCCCAAACCACAACAATGGTTTCAAAATGGATTTAACTCTTTCAGAGTTCTTAGAGATTGGAATCAACCCCAGGTTATTCTGGACATTTAAATGTAACATTTGATTAAAATAAACATTGAAAGACAGGAATAAAACAAAACACCCTGTTAAAGTTAGAGACAACTTTTTTGCCTATTTATATGTAAAATTTTATGATGAAATAAACCGCTATTTTTTTAAAAAACTGATAACAGTTTATTGTTTTATCTTTCTATTGCCCAAGAAATGTAAACAATGAAATCTAATAGGAATAATTACATGCTAAAACTCAGATTCTTTCTGGTAATTTTTTCAGGTAATATATCACTATAAAGAATGTTATTGAAGCAAAAGCATGCCCTTAGGTTTACTGCCATCTCAAGTTTTATATTTATAACCAGTCAAACAAACCGGATAGATACTCGTAGTTTAGAAGTTACCATCACGTTAAATGAATCATATAACTTTCATCTGGGCTTTGATCATTTCTTGTTAATATCAGTGGAACTCAAGACATATCTTAGCAATAATACTTATGGAATAACAAGAGCAATTTTAAAAAGTAAATTATTAAGTAAACCTAGAAGGGTCTAACTCTGTACCAGGAATACTGAGAAGGTGCACCAAAGTGAAAGACTGGTCTGGGCCCAAAACATCATGAATTTTAGTTGGGGTAATTAAACATGCTCTGGTACCTTTGTATGTTTTGTTTGTTTGTTTGTTTGTTTGTTTGTTTGTTTGTTTTATCAAATCCCATAAAAGCATTGACTTAGAGCCACACAAAGACTCATGTCTTAAACAGTTCTCTCATTCTATTTGCTTTTGCTGATTTTCATCATTTCACACCCTAGACAAGGTCACCACAGACAAGGACTTTTCAAGATGACAGCAACTGGGACTTTCAACCACATCAGTATGCTACTGAATATCCAGAAAGATGATCAGATTTCACCCAAGGAGGCTAGTTAAAGAAAGAAAAAATGACCCATTTAAAAAAAGAAAAAGACATGAAACAGATCTGCTTTAGATTAGAGGAGAAGGGGCCACTCAAAGGTTAAATTTGTGGAAAAGTCATTAAAAGAAGGTTGAACCATCCTCCATACTTCTGAAATGGTAGAAAACCAAACTCCTCGACTCCCAGCAGTTTAATAATTTCTCATTTTATGTGAGTAATATCAAAAGGAGCAAGGCTTTTATTTTTAAAACTTTATCATTCCAAAATGTGTAATCTACAGGGCGTGCTTGTCACTCTCTGAATTCAGAAACTTTCATCCTGAGGCGTCAGCACAGCTCCTCTTTTCTCTTAACCCCTAATCTTTCCTCCCCTACTTCCTCACCCTACAACTCAACTTATGTCTCCCTGCCCCTGACAAAAAAAGCCAACATCACAGAACACTATTAAGTGGCATTCTCTTTCAGATCAACTTATAAGTGATGTAGTACCAATGATCGCAACCATTTTTCTGAGATACTTTTCTTTCAAATGCTTCTTGTATCACACTAAAATTTCACCACTCCTAAACCCTTAGAGAATCTTTTGTGGTAACTGAAGTTTTTTCTTTGTCAAATTTTTAGTCACTTAAATATCACATAGGGAAAAAAATTTTAAATAGAAACCTCCCCCTTTCCTGTGGGCTTAGATTATATTATGCATAATTTAATTTACTCATAACTTTGGGTCATCAGCATGTATATTAATCATTGTCCTGAGCTATAAAATGTGATGATATCTTCAAGGCTTGCTTGCTCCTACACTAAGTGGTCCTAGACTAATTTTTAAACTCCTCTGCCTCTTTTTCATAGTTATTTTTTCATTTCCATCATGGATATTAAGCTGACAGTTTTCTTGTGTTGTTATACAGTAGTGCTTTCCTGTCTTCCAGCTTTGAATCTCTTACAGATTGATAACCACAAAGCCTAATTGTTAGAATTATTTATAAAGCAAGAGTAAGTAGGGATCAAGTGAGGGTCTATGATAAAAGTGGAGGAGTAGTATTTAGTATATGGGCTTTATGACACCTGGGTTTAAAATCTGAATTAGCAGAAACATTTTTATGGTTACTCTTTGATTTTCAGCTGGGCTCACATTTGCATGTTTTGACAGCTAGTTGGGTTATAGCTAGATAAGGTGTTGCATAAATAAAATAGGCCTGGGAATGGTTAAACAGAGGTATTTTTTAAATGTGAGGAGGTGATTAAAGCATCGACTGAGTGTATAAAGTGACACCAGCCCTGGGACTGTAAGGGAGTAAATTAAGTCTTTGGAAGAAACCATTCTATCCTACTTTCCCATTTAATTTTTTTTTTTAGTTGAAGGTAGGGGAGAAACAAATTTCAGTCCTGTAAAATATGGCAGTTTTTATTAAATACATGGAAGATTAAGTAATTATTAATTTTTTGAATCTAGCAATAAATATTCTGGGGCTAGTAACATTGGAATGATTTCTAATTAAAGAGCTTTGTATTAGAAGTATTTAAATATATGATATAGTAAGATATAGTATACTTTGTCATATATTTACAAGTATGCTATATTATTAGGATATTGGTGAAGTTTTCAAAATTTTGACGGTTTCCTTGTAAAGTGCATGATCATTCTGGCTTTATTTATTGACTTCTCCTAAATTAGACAAACCTAAGAGAAGCCTCAAAAGATACACATAGTGTCCAGCTGTCTGTTAGTGAGTAACGAAATTGTGGCTTAAATCAGCAATGATTTATTTCTCACAAGTGTGGTGGAGAGTTTTTCTGATGGTGTTTTGGGTTGCTTGTGTGGTTAGCAGGCTGGGGGCTGGGTTCAGCTGGAGCTGTTGTTTTGGGGTGTCTGAGAGGGAATATTTACATATGGGAGGAGCTGTGGAAATAAAGTAGCAAAGCTGTAGTTGAAGAATCAGAGAAGTCACCAACCATTTCATCTGAAATGCAGACACATCTACTCACTAACGTGAGGCCACCAAAAGGAAACAGACGGAGGGGTCTAGGGCAGAAATCTGCAGTTCTGCAGCCACGTGTCTGGGGATGGATCTAGGGCTGCTTTTGGTCAGCAGGTTTAGCAGTCAGGAAGAAGAGCTGGATATGGTATGGAGGAGAATGAGGACAAGCTGGAACCTACCAGCACCTCTGACCTTTTTGTCCTGTCTTTCCCTGCACCACAACTAACCACCACGTCATCCCAGCTTACCTAAGTTGTCAGAGCACAAAGCACCACACATAGCTAAGTATGTGTGTAATTCACCTCTGACAGAACTACAGTTCTCCTTAATTCCAAATCACAGCATCAATTTCTAATAAGTAAATTTATTGAAAAGCTTATATATGTGATATATGTATAATTTTAATAAAGATAGGACTCTTACAGTTATAACATGTTAATTACTTAAAGTATTTAAATAATTTAATATAATGAAATGATCTAACGATTGTTAAACCTGAAATGCATTCAATTATAAAACGATTACCCAAACACAAACTTTAAAAAATCTATATTTTATATTTCTTTTTAATTTTTAAAATTATTGTAGCAAATTTTTAAAAATACAGAAAAGATAAAGAAGAAAATAAAATTCTCCTTAATTCTTATTACTCAGAAATAACCAGTGTTAACATTTTGGTATGTTTCTCCCTTAACTTCTCAATATGTGATTTTTCGATTTCCCTAAAAGTGAAAATCATACTATATACCATTTTGTGATATTTAAAAAAAATATCATATATTATTGACATTTTATTCCACACTTAAATATTTGTTGAGAAAGTGAATTTTAAAGGCCATATGATATTTCATCTTATAAACATATCATAATTATTTAATCAATGCCTCATTATTAAAGAACTGTTTCCAGTTTTTCCTTTGATAAATAGTGCTACAATAAACTGTGTGAAATTGATTATTCCCCTACTCTATAATTCTGAAACAGGCGTTACTGGATCAGAGGACATCAGCAATATTGGGAGTTTGAACCATGTGGTCAAATTGCTCTCTAGAAGGATTACTGCACCAATTTAAAATCTCCCAAATGATATATGAGAGTGTATCTTTCCCTACATCCACACTAGCACTGCATATTGTCATTAATTTTTTTTTCAGCTTCAGTAAAAAAAAATCTAATCCTTAATTCTAAACAAAATCTGTTAGAGACTTTAACATAACAGGATCCTTTGGAAGAGAAATTTGCCTGAGCAGATGTCCCTTGGATGCTCTTTTTATAAGGTTTCATTTAGCGCAATATTTCTGGGGCATATTTTACATTAATAGTAATAAATGTCAAAAGTAATATAATCTTGGGCTGGCCCGGTGGCGCACTGGATAGTGCGCCGCTTGGGAAGCGCGGCGGCGCTCCCGCCCGAGGGTTCGGATCCCACATGCGGACTGGTTCCCACTCACTGGCTGAGCGAGGTGCGGGAGCAACGCCGAGGGTTGCGATCCCGTTGCTGGTCCCCGGTCCGGTACGGGGGCAACACTG
>NW_007731037.1:55346-60549 GCF_000696425.1 Galeopterus variegatus
GGTACGGTGGCAACACTGAGGGTTGCAATCCGTTGCCGGACACGGAAAAAGACAAAAAAAAAAAAAAAAAAAAAAAAAAAGTAATATAATCTTATTTTTGGATCTGCATAAGTAGTCTTCATTTTGAAAAACTATACTGTTAGTGGGAAATCATAAGCCCTTTAATAAGCCAATTCAATCACATTTGTCTTGAAGATGTTTCCAGTTTAAAAAAATCTTAATTTAAACTCTCCTTCTTTAATTTCAGAATGTCAATATTATGGTGCCCTGGACTTATTCTTGAGCTCTCATTGCTACTAACATTTAAGGAATAAACGTTTTCATATTAAGTGTTGCACAGAAAATATTTTTGGAACTTGTATTCAGAATTAGGAACATCGTCCATTTGGCTAGCATCTCAACTTCAAATTATTCCCAATTTAACGTTCAAAAATAAGCATGTTTATTGTTTGACACTTTCTTTGTTAACTTTAGGATCCCAAGAGAAGCCATTTTGTCTTAATTGCTGGGGAGCCATTAAGAGAACCAGTTGTCCAACATGGTAAGCCCAAAATGATGATAATTTTCTTGGTTGATTTTCTCTTACTTTGAAAGTAATGTACATGTATAGTATTATTGGGAAGAATAGCTGGATTTTTGTCCTGTCTTTCCATGTACAAATCTGAGAATTTTGTTTAATTTTTCCATTGTCAGAGGAAAATATATACCTGGCTTCTCTGTTGGGAATCGATTGATAGTAGTGGAGTTGGGATTCAAACCCTAGTCTCCTGACCCTGTGTCTTGTGCTCTTACTATACCAAGGGCCTACATAACTAGAGATTAAACTTACACCATTTTTATTACAGGAGAGGGAGATTGATGGTTTAATTAGAGAAGACATGAAAAGTGTAGCTTGAAAGAGGATTTATTCATGAAGAGGATTTATCATTTGAAGAGGATTTATGGGATTATTCATAACTATCAAATAATTTTCTTGTTTGTAACCCTTGTAACTGATCTATGAAAACAACCTTCTGAATTCAGTTTACTTCTTCTTGAGGATTTGAGGGGATGAACTTCCTCAACGTGGCTTTGGAGGGTTCCAGTTTTCAATGCTTCCCTGTATACCAAAGTCTTGTTTCTCAAAGTGTGGTCCATGGACCAGCAGCATCAGCATCAGTTGGGAGATAGGTAGAAATGCAGGATTTCAGGCCCCACTCCAGATTTCTTGAATCAGAAATTGCATTTTAAAAAGATTCCCAAGTGATTCATGTGCACATTATAAATTAAGAAACATGGCAGAATACCCAGAAAAGCATCAAAATGGAAGCCCAGACGTGCATCGTTGTTACAGAAAAATAGAGCGGGGGAGTGACTCCACATCATCCAAATTATGATGTGCAGGGAATCCATCCTTGACTTGGTACCTGCTCTCATTTTCTGTGTTCCATTTTCCTTTCCTCTGTGTATTCTTTTAAAAGTTGGCTTCTCCAAGTCACCCTCTTATAATTATTATTTATTCTGCATACGAGGGCTCTCTCATTGTACCTGATATAGCCTAAACCTCCATCTCCAGATGAAATTTATCTCATGAGCCCCAAATCCATATTTCCATCAGTGTACCAAAGACCTCTGTTGGGAAGCCATTTTATTGTCTATAGCGCCTCCATGTCAAAATATCTAGAACTCTAGAACTGAACTCCTTGCTTTACCCACAACCTCATATGTCCTGTATCTCAATCACCCTTAACAGTTCCACCATCGACTCAGCCTTTCAGGCCAGACACCTTCTCTACCCTGATGCTAAAGTTCTTCTCTAAAAACTACAAATCAGATCATGTTACTCCCTTCTAACCCTTCAGTGATTCCTGCTCACCTGCAGAATTATGTCCAAATTCCTTCCATAGATGACATCCAAAGCCCAGAGGGTCTGGCCACTTCCTATGCACCAGATCCCCAATTCTTCCCCCCCACCTCCAGCACTGTGCTCCTATCCTCAATTCTGCCAGCATGCTAATCCTGAAAATGCTTTCCTCCATGTATGACTGTTCCAACATCACCCGCTCTGTGAATCCTTGCCTGGATCCCTTCTCCTCCCCTTTCTGTACTGATTCTATATTTTTACATATTTTTATCACTCCATGTATCACACTGTTTTGTAATCATTTGTTTTCATATCTGTCTGTGTGATAGATTTGAGGTCCCTGGGGGAGGAAGTATGTTATTCATTTGTCTTTCATCTTTAAGTCTCTAGCTGCTAGCACAATGTCTGTCATTTAATAGGCACTCAATAAATACTTAATTGATAGGTAATTGAATGTATGAATGAAGTTAGATGCTTCCTGCCAGACCTTCCCTTCCTGCTGGCATTCTGTTCCCCACAACTTCCCCAAAGGCCTCAACATCATCAAGGCTTTTACATTATCCTGTGTCTTCCTTCTGAAGTTTTAAATTATAGTGATCACCAAATCTGTGTTGATATGCTAACAATTGTTAAGAAGTTTAAGTATGTTATTCCCTCTAAGTAATACCGTTATACATTGATCAGGGTCTCCTAGAGAATGCCCCTTAGAGGAGGGAGCTCCATAAAAGGAATGTCAGGAACCTCTGCAGGCTGGTGGAAAAAATATATTGAATGGACAAGTCTGTCAACTGCTTGCAAAACAATGCCAATGCCATATAGGAGCTGGCTTTGTTTATCCAGCAGATTTTGGGAGTGAGGCAATCCAGTGCGTGTTTGCTCCTATGATGTGTGGAGAAAAGGAAAGAGACACGTTGCATCCTGATTAGTTAGGGAAAGACTTCTTGTATACTTTTTTAAAAAGCCAATTTCAGACTCACAAATTAGACAAAAAGGCAAACTACAGCCCATGGGCCAAAACTGTCCACTGCATGTTTTTGTAAATAAAGTTTTATTGGAGCACAGCAGTTTGACTTTCCTATTGTCTATCACTGCTTTTGCACTTTAGTGAAGGAGCTGAGTAGTTGAGACAGACACTGTTTGATTCACACAATGTAAAATATATACTACTCATATCTGGCCCTTCACAAGAAAAGTTTGCCAACCCCTAGAGAATCCAAAAAATGATGGTTTCTTGATTTGAAATTTTTGTAATCTCCTGTTCATTGTCAAAGAGGTGCTGGTAATTTTCAAAAATGACTTAGAGCCCTCATATAAATACACACCTTTTTAGGCTATGTAGACACCAAAACTATGACAAAATTTGCCACATCCTTATATCAAATCAGTTCAATTCTTGACATCAGCTAATGTTATAAAAATAGCAACTACAAAAAACGGTTTTAATAGAACCAAATCTAAAAGTGTTTTGAATAAAGACATTGCCATTGCAGTGAGGAACATGTGATGGATGGGTGAGATGCAATTGGATTCATTTATCTGAAGTTTAGTCTTTATAATCTATAATCATACACAATCCTGGTGAAGAAATTCGTATTACTGTCCTTGGGGAATGAGCACTGTGAAAATGGACTTTTACTATTCAGATATGCCTGGATTTTCTTTCAAATTAAGAACTACATATATGTATATATATATGTGTGTATGTATGTATATAAATATATATATATATATTTATTTATTTATATATATATATATATATATATGTATATACACACACACACATACAATTTCTAGTGGTAGAAGAAAATATTGCCATCCAGAACTTTTTGAATGTCTCTTTCTGCCGTAGGTCCATTTGTGATGAACACCAATGAAGAGATTTCTCAGGCCATTCTTGATTTCAGAAATGCAAAAAATGGGTTTGAAAAGGCCAAAACCTGGAAATCAAAGATTGGAAACTAGTGAAGAGCACAGAGCAGGTCTCGATGCTTCCTAGAATTTGGCCATTGGTGGCATACAGCCATTCAAGAGCTTTCGTTTCTAAAGCTGTCTTAGCAAGTGCTTCTAAAGAATTCCACACTAAAATGGTAACATGGTTTTTGTAGCAATCCACGTGGATATTTCCTGGCACATGCTAATAAACCTAATCTTTGCTTCTTTAAAAATCAGTGTTCTTCATTTCTCCTGAGTTACTGAGCTATTGTTAAAAAAACTATTTTATGTATGTTTGCCTTTTTGCATGTGCATTTGGATGCTTTTGTGATTTTTGTGCATTTGTGGGTTTCTTTAAGCATATTTGATTGCTTTCTGTGTATCACTGGCAATAGATGCGTGAACATCTGAGGTCTCTTCCTAAGCAATCCTATTGCGTTACAACGGTCAAGACTATGTGCTGGGGTTTCATGTTACAGGTTATCTGCTTTAAAATAACAGCAGTCCTGAGCATTTGAGTCAGTTTTTAAAACTGCCCTGCTATTGGTAGGGACGCATCAGGATTACAGCCAAGACTTCCCTGCATTTTCTGCCAAAATCTGTGTCAGATTTAAGACACATGCTTCTGCAAGCTTCCATGAAGGTTGTGAAAAAAGTTTTAATCCAGAGTTGGGTTCCAGCTTTCTGTAGCTGCAAGCATTGGTGGCCGTACCACCTCCTTACAAAGCAACAAGAACCTGCGGCATAGGGTAGAGAGATTTTTAAAATTTGCTGGACATGAAATGAATTTAGAGTGCTCTCTAATTTCAGGTGGAGAACATATCCACTCCTTGATAATTTTTGGAGCATAAAAACATTTTAATTTTTTTTTCATTTCTCTCCCCACCCCAAGATTGTGCAAAAAATGTACCTTGCCTAATTGAAGTCATTTCATTGGATTTGATCACAACTGATTGTTCTTCCATGTGAAGTTTTGGGGTTTTGAACTTTGCTTCTGGAGAATGCCTTTTCTCTAGCTGCCTGATGTCAACTGCTTAGTAATCAGTGGATATTAAAATATTCAAAATGTACAGAGAGTGGGCAGTGGTGAATATTTTCATGGTGTCTTACATGCAGCTGGTGAAGGGCTCCAGTAACGAACATGGACCAGTGAAGGTAGGTGAGCTCAGTTTTTAATGTGATGAAGATTCTTTCTATTCGTTTATATAGAGGATTTCTTTCTTTGCCCTCACTATTTTTGAAATAATATAAAAATGCAGAACACTCATAGTAGTGGACAGGCTATACCTTACATTTGTTTGTGACTGTTCTGTTTCTTAGGCTTACTAAGCTTTTTGCCATGAGTATTTGAAAATGCTGGGGGGTTGTTTGGGTTTTTTTTTTTTTTTTTTTAGTTGTAACAGAAAATGAATATTTTGTAATCTTTTC
>NW_007731037.1:60638-69033 GCF_000696425.1 Galeopterus variegatus
TTTGGGTTTTTTTTTTTTTTTTTTTGAGTTGTAACAGAACATGAATATTCTGTAATCTTTTCAGATGGAGAAGTTTCTCCTAAATTGTTTATGTCAATGGCACAGCGGTTTCCTTGATGAGGCACTGATTTGTTTTTATGACACAGATAACTTTGTGGGCCATTTATTTCAGGTCATTCATAAGTAGCAAAGGTTAGTTTATCT
Source organism: Galeopterus variegatus (assembly GCF_000696425.1). Lineage (NCBI taxonomy): Eukaryota > Metazoa > Chordata > Mammalia > Dermoptera > Cynocephalidae > Galeopterus > Galeopterus variegatus. Next base: position 60,843 of record NW_007731037.1, read on the forward strand.
CTTCTCTAGATTGAAAATTACAGTGCTTTCTGTGGATGTTTTCTATCTGGTTTTACAAATTACCAATTGCCACCATCCAGAAAAATGTTTTCTTGAGGTTGTATTGGCTTTTTGCTTCTTGAAATGCATGTGAAATTGAACAGTAATCAAATCTTTGGTTCTATGAGTAAGCAAAAAGTAGAGCCCACAAATTGAGAGTAATACAAAAAAAAATTAACTGGGATGTTATTGACTGCTAGAACAGTATTTCTCCTAATTTTATGTATTTCATAGGCTATATATTTTTAAGCTTTTTATTTTGAAAATGATTCAGATGTAATTGTTTTGACTGAAGTGGTGCTAAATCATTATTGATTTAGGAATTTCTGGCTGTGAATAGACAGTTAAATGTGGGCTTGAGTTTTCGTAGCTGTTATTTTAGGATATGCATTCTCAACAGGGCTGATATCGCCCCCAGCAGGGGAAATTTGGTTTAAGCGGGGGAGGTGCGAAAAAGTCTTTTTTGAAATATAAAGCACAGATATACATACAGTACAGAAACAGATATATTGTATATCTGTATTAAAGTTTTATAGGGGAAAATGTCTTAAAAGGCTCCTGGTTGGGATTGTTGGTGAGGAGGGTGGGGGTTGATAAGAAAAAAAAAAAAAGCTTGAACAACACTGTGTTAGGGGTAGTCACCTTGTCTAGCAGTCTACATCTTTCTAACTCTTCAAATTCCAAGTGCACGCAGGAGAAATCACAGCTCCATTTACTGCTTTTACTGTACCACGATGTTGGATCTTAATGTCAGATTGTACGTAAAAGGGAATCCAATTTTGAGCATAGGTAAGAGGAGAAAAAAAGTCTGACTTGTTTGAAGCATGTCAGCCTTTGCAAGCTGTCCAGCTTTTTCTTTAAGTCCGCAAAACTCAGGAATCTTTTAGATGTGCTGGGCTCATCGAGTTTTAAAATGTTTCCATTTTACTTTTAAGACATCAATTTATTTGATGATATAAGAGAGGAGACTGTATATAATACACAATTAATAAAAATTATTTGAATTTAAAAAGAAGAGAGTGAGTAGACTCTGAATTACTGAAAATAAGTAATATTGTTTAGGTCATTCAGCTCTTTTAAAGAGCAGAAACAGCAAGAATTCTTTAGGTGTCCCAGACACAGTGAAGTTTTAAATGTTTTGAATTTACTGTTAAAATATAAATTTGCTTAATCGGGCAATGGAGGAAAGCAGCTAAACTTGCATGTGACAGAAAGCATGTCCTTAACAAGCAAGATGCAGCCTTACATGCTTCCTAGTACTATTAGCAATTTTTTCTTATATATCAGAATTTCCTTTAAAAAGTGAAACTACATATACTGAGCTTATATCCACTCAACCCCCAGCTCAATTAAATTATTTCTGATATGAAAAAAAGAGTTGCCTAAAGTTAAATGGAATTTTTGGCATAGATGTGACTGGATGGTGAGGGAGAATGGGGTATATCACATCGGTATAGTTTTTTCTCCCCAAATTTTTCTTAAGAGAAAACACTAAGAAGAAATATGTTTCTTAACATTAATGATCTTCTTGTTGAATGAAAATTTAGTATGAAAGTATATTTAGGATGGTAATGGTTTGGGAAACTGGTATTTGAATACTAGGTTTTGCTTTTTGAGATAAAAATGTTTCATTTCTTATGAGAAGTGTCATGGTCTTCCTCAGTGCTAGGTGCATGAGCATGTTCTTCTCCCACCCTCCCCTCTTCTTACCTCTTTTCCGGAATGGATGATGGTGCCAATTCTGTCCCTCTGTTGCACCCCCACTTCCAGCTCAGTCCTCTCCTTCTAGCTTTGAACACTGTCTGTTTTTCACCTTAGACTAGCATTTCCTCTACTGTAGTTCTATGAGTCTGTGAACAATTTTTTACTGCAGCAACCATGCAAACAGCTGCTAGTATCCTAGACAATTGTGTTGAATGCCATTTGAGTGTAAGGCATCCTAATTTCATGAGTCTTCCACTTGTGCTTGCAAGGATAGCTGTTTGGGTTCAATGGTACATGGAAATGTGTTTGAAAATCCCAACTTGAATCCGTTGTATATACTGTTTAGCTGTTAAGTTTCTCGATCTAAGAAGAACATGTTTTCTTCTAGAAATAGGGTTAACCCAGTGCCTATTCTTGGCTCGTTAATATAATCAGATTACTGCTTAGATGTGGGATTTATTTCTACTTTCACCAGCTTGTTTATACAGTTGGGGCAGTCATATACAGTTGCACAGGGTATGCACTGCACAACTCTAGGGATCTCCATCCACATAGACTTACATCTGTATATGACAGCCCTGAGTACAATATCATAGACACTCTGGACATTTGGTGAATAAGTACCTGCAACCTCATTGTCCTGCCATTCACATTGGCCTTGTGGCCAGCACTATTTCTGGTTTACTTAGTAAAAAATTATTGTCTCCAGGAATTTTAGGGTCTCCTTAAAACGCTAGGGGAAGTCAGCCTCCATAAATCTTTTCCATGTCACTGATGAAGACATCAATATAGTGATAAAGAAATAATTCCAGGTCATTGTAGGCTTTTACAACTCTTCTGACAAAATTTGTTTCTTTCTTCTTTGTCTTCCCTCCATACTACCTTTTAAATCCACCCCCTTTCCTAACTTCACTGGTGGAAGATATTGCTGGGTGAGGGAGTCATTCAAATTCTGCATTAAGAATGAGTAAGTCCAAGATCCATAGGAATGTGGGATACCTCTAACTTTTATGAGAAGCCACATGGCTCACAAAACTTCATCACCTTTGTGTCACCTGCCTTTGCCTGAAATTGTCTCTAAGGTGAACAGAATAACAAGGACTGAGGTGCACCTTCCATATTAAATGAAGCAGACCTGCTTCTACTCCCTGCCCTATTTCTGCTTCCAAAGTCACATACGGGAAAGTCCGCTGACTATTCCTAGTCAAATGGCCCAACAAGCTCTTGTCCACTTTTCTATCAGACACAGTCCTTGACACAAGACACCTGAAATATATTCCACTGGTTTTTTTTCTTCATTTATGAACTTGTTGTTAAATGTTTTAAATTGTCTGCTTCTATACACAGATCTGTTCTAACCTAGTTAGTCATTATAACTGGTAGTTGGAGCTTTTATATCACTATGGCACATTATTGGTACCCAGGATACAACAGAGCCCTCTGTGTCTTACATCTTGAATATAGTACTTCCTTGTATGACTTATTTTTTTAATTTAAAAACCTTAATTTAGTCCAGCGGCTAAACCTTTACTATAAACCCCTTACAAAGACAATTTCCGGAATGAGAATAAGAGTATGTGTACACATAGATGATTCCATGTAGAACTTGAAGTCATAAGATCTGGAAGTCCCAGACACATTTATTATAACCACAATTGAATAGAGGTGCTAGAGAAATGGGGACACAAATGACAGTAAACATGTTTCTGAGCACATTTCTTGGTCCAACTTTTTCCTACCATGTGAGATGAACAGAGAGGGTGGAAACTATATATAATTGGGAATGTGATTGGGATGAGATGAGATGAAACATTTCTTCTTAGGTTGCTTCTGTGGTAGTGAGTCCACTCCCTCCCTGGCCACTAGTTTTTACACTCCCTACCAAGATACTGGGGCATTATAAAGCAAACACACCCTGAGGCCCCCCTGCATCATGAAAGCCTTGGCTGGTTGTGGTGTCCTTGTTTGTAAAGAATCTCCCTTGTCTCTTATCAAAACTTTCCAATACTCAACTAGTCATTCATTTATTTTTCAGCAGGCATTTATTGAGCACCTACTATATCGAGACATTGATATTGGGGCTGGGAATGCAGCAGGAAATAAGACGGTGTTTCAACTCTCTTGGAACTTGTATTCCAAGTGTGGTGGGTAGAGGTGGGCAATATGAAAATCTGTAAGATGTCAGGGGTGATATTTGCCATGAAGAAAATTAAGTAGGGGGAGAGGATGCAAAGTGATGGGTTGGGGAGACCTCTCTGATTCGATTACGTATGTGCAGAGACCTGAAGGAGGTGAGGGAAGAAGGGGCAACTGTCAGTGCAGTGGCCGTGGTGGGTGCAGGAATTGGCTTAGGTGTTTGGGTGTTAGCCAGGGGGCCAGTGTGACTGGAGGCAGGGGGAGTCCAGAAGTGCAGTTGATGAGGTTGAAGAAGTAGCCAGGGCAGATCACATAGGGTGTGGCTGGGTTCCAATAAAACTTTATGGACACTGCAATTTGAATTTCCTGTCATTTTCGTGCATTGTGAAATCTTCTTTTAATTTGTTTCAAATATTTACAAATGTAAACAATCATTCTTGGCTCACAGGGCATACAAACAGACTGCAGGCTAAATTTGGGCAGTGGGTCAAAGTTTGCCATCTGTGTTACGTATCATTACACTTTGTTATCTTCTTCATGGGATGTATCCGTACCTGACGCTTTTTATTTGCTTGTGTATTATTGCTTTGTCACCCTTCACTAGAATGAAAGCTTTCTGAGAAGAGGAACTTTTCATTGTCTTGTTTACTGCAGTGTCCTAATCCCCCAGTGCAAAACCTGTAACAGAGTGGATACTAAAAACAGTATTTGTTGACTGACCAATGGACTAGGCTTTTAGGATTTTGAGATAGCCAAGATGTGAATAGTCTTCAACATCTACTCTCATCATGGCTTGTCCGATTTTATGATTTTTTTTTAATTCTAAAGCATTTTTTTTCCTAAGGCAGTGTATATACCCTGTGCTATTTTCCTGTGAGCATGGGATAGGACTTGGGTAGAGTCCTCCAGTGTCCTTCTAGCCACAAGCCATCATATAAGGTATTCACGTCTATGAGCCAGAGTTATAGAAGGAAGTCACCAGCCCATTATTCCAGCCTATTGGTCACAGAAGGAGAAATGGGCAAAACAGTATCTGGCCACACAGTGGCTCTGGACAAAACTTGGACACCTTGCTGCTTTCCTTCATCCCTGAGATCCTGAGAAGTCCTACCTATGTTTTCATCTTATGCCAGGTGGTTTGTGAAGCTGTGGTAAATTATAGCAAAGTACTCTGGTCAGATACTTCATCAGTCAGGCTAGGCCAAGGTATGCTACAACAACAAATACCCCCAAATCTTGGTGGCTCATAAGCAACAGAGGTTTCCTCATTGCTTGTACCATATGACTGTCCTGGTCCATCCGGGGTCAACTCAACATTGGGATGAAACTAGCTGAGCATTCACATCTTGAATGTTATGGCTCGCTATGACAGAGCGACGGAGAGCCCTGGAGTGCCTCACTCTGGCAGTTAAGTGCTCTGGCCCAGAAGTGACACACATCACTTCTGTTCACAGCCCCTTGACCCACTGGCACATCTGGCCACAAGGGCCAAGAAGTGCAGTTCTACCAGGTGTTTAGAAGGTAGAAAGCTGGAAATACTTGATGAACAGTATTAATAATTACTATCATACACAATTTTGGTCACTTCTAAATGCCTCTGAACATACCTTTGCCTGTAGAATGTTGAAAACATTCCCAATCTTACAGCAATGCTGAAGAATGAATTGTATCGAGATAGCTTGGAAGGGTAGGAGGAGACAGAGTAGAAAGAAAAAATTCACTAATTTTCATTGTGCTTCCTTTAGTGCATGGAATAAAATCTCAGATTTTCTTAGAAAATCAGGTTTCCACAGAACAACTTTAATGGATATGAGAAACAACCACGGTTAGTCACTGGTGTAAAGCGTTCTGAAGGAAGACACACTCAGGTTTATTTCTGTTGCTCAGGAGGTCCCTTCTCCCTGGGAAAAGAAAGTCTTGCATTCAGTTGAATAAACATTTGTGGAATGTCTACCATGTGTCAGGCACTTGAGTGGAAATGATGCTTTTATAAAATAAAGATGTCTCAGTTATTTGCATGTCTAACCAACATCCAGGGAGTTCAATTTGTCCTGTGGGAAGGATAATTTTAATACCTGAAACTTTAAGTAATAATGTAAATTTTATGAGCCCCTTTTTGACGTTTACTGAGTATTACTGAATAACTAACACTCACAGGTTGGAGATAAGTATTGCTTTCTTAAAATCTAGGTTTGGTTAAAATTGTTTCTGGAGAGAGAAAATGACATGTGTTGAATATCCCTATGGCAAATTTTTGCTGTTGCTTACTGTTCCATTATGGAGAGAGTTAGAAAAAGTATAATTTTGATTGAATTAATACCCTGAATGCATCCTAAATAAGAGACTCTACAAAAAGAACAGAATGAGATGAAAAGTAAAAGCAATCTTTGCAATGGTGTGCTTGGTTTAGAACTACATTGTCGCAGCAAGATGGCGGGTCATCGGGCATCTAAGTGAAGAGGTTGTTGGTAAGGAAGAGGAGAAGATCAGTGGATGTTGATGTGGGACCACTAGATCTTTAGGAAGAAATGTGAAAGGGGGCGTGCTGGGCTGACTACCAGTGGCACAGAAGGGCTGCCTTGCAGAAAGGATGATAAACTTTTGCATGACGATCTTCTTCCCATCAAATGGATTATGCCACGCTTTGGGTGAAATGAGTCTGTAGCAGTTAACTATTGCCACAATAATGCCATGTAACAAACCAGTCCAAATTTTAGTGGCTTAAAACCTCAATAATTTACTCTCACTTCTGTGAGTCCGTGTTAGTCATGGGATCCAGGCTCAAGCCACAGGTTGGGTATGGGTCTGCTTCACATGTCTCTCATCCTCCTTGGATCAGTGGGCTGGCAGCAGGAGCGTGTGCTTGCTGTGCTGGCAAGAATGTGGGAAAACCGTGCAACCAAGCCGCTGTTTGCATCTTTGTCTTGTATTGTCACATTGGTTAAAGCAGTTCACATGACCCAACATCTGTAGAGCTGGGAAATATACACCTCCCTTGGAGGGTAAGGGGTGGGAATGAAATTGGTTATAACAATAACTTAATCACCATAAAGGCTTTGGATGGTTTCCTTAGACATCGGGTCCTTGATCTTTGATATCAGTGTCAGAGAGACTGCAACATATCTCTATGCTCTTGGGATTATTTAGACCATACTTTCAGAGGATCTGGGGCTGTCTTACCACTCAAGCTCAATCCACAACCATCTGCCCCCACATTTCCTAAGTACAGTTGTGTCAAGTGGGAACAGAGGCATTTAAGTAGAGCACAGATTCACACATGTAAAGGGGGGCATAGACATGTCCCCAGGTGCTAGATGACTTGGCTAGGGAGAAAGCCGCCAACGATCTTCATCAAATTGAAGGATGTGGAGGTCCCAGGCATCTTAGCCCCTTAGAACCTCCTTAAAATGCCCAGGCAGCCATGCACTCACACACGCTTTTTCTGCGTGTGTAGTTCCTTCCTCAGTCTAATTAAACATCCTAGATTTCTCATACATGATTTTAAATATAGAACTGCACAAATAAAAGAGCCACCATAGCCACCAGTAGCATGAGGCCCCTGAAATGAAGGACAACCCCACTCTACCCCCAAATAGCCAGGATTCTGGATTTGAGAGAAACAGGATTAGGCCCTCAGCAGACTCCACCTAAGCAGCCACAGCAGCCATAGCCACAGCAGTAATTATTAGCAAGTGAGCATTCTGTAAAGACATATGTAAAACCTGAGCAGATACTTTAAAATTAGCCTTTCATGTGAAAACACCTCCTAGAAATGTTTTTTTAAAAAGGAAAAAGAAATACTTTCTCCCCAATTTACCCTGGAAAGTTGTTTTCTGTTTTTATTTTAAATTTTGATTTACTACGCTTGGAGTTATTGCATCTTGCCCTTTCCAAGCTTACCTCTCTGGCTACTAAGGGATAACAAGGGCCATAAAACACAGACCTCTGAACTCCCACATATAGGACCGGATGTCCCACGCTTGAGAAAGGAAAGAAAGGAAACGAGCATTTACTATGTGCCTATTCTATGCCTGACCCTTTGCCACATATGGCCTCTTACAATCTCCTGGTCAGCTCTATGAGGTGAGCATTTTTAACATTGCCATTTTCAAAATGAAGAAACCAAGTCTTAAGGAAGTTCGATGACTTACTCTCAGTCAAATAGCTAAAAAGGAGCAGAGCCTTGATTCAAAGCCAGCTTATTTTATTTTATTTTTTAAATTAATGCAGTGAAATGGACTTTTGTCCCTTTTGGTGTGCAGTTCTATGAATTTTTTTTTTTTTTTTTTTTTTTTTTTTTTTTTTTTTTTTC
>NW_007731037.1:69392-146244 GCF_000696425.1 Galeopterus variegatus
GCCAGTGAGCGGGAACCGGTCTGTATGTGGGATCCGAACCCTCGGGAGGGAGCGCCGCCGCGCTTCCCAAGCGGCGCACTTATCCAGTGCGCCACCGGGCCGGCCCAGTTCTATGAATTTTAACACATGTTTAGCTTTGTGTAACTGCAACCGTGATCAGCATACAGAACTGTTCTATCACCACCACCACCCCCAAATTCACTTAATTTACACTTTTATTATCAGGCCCTCCTCCCAGTCTTTGGCAACCACTGTTCTGTTCTCTATTACTGTCATTTTTGGGATTTTGAGAATGTCATATATATGGAATCATATAGTATGTAACATTTTGAGATTGACTTCTTTCACTCAGAATGCTTTTGAGATTTATCCAAGTTGCTACATCTACCAGTAGTTCATTCCTTTTTATTGCTGAGTGGTATTCCATGGATTGTCTAACCAGTCACCCACTGACTGACACATGAGCTGTTTCCAGTTTTTTTGGCTACTATGAATAAAGCTACTAAACATTTGTGTACATATTTTTGTGTGAACATAAGGCTTTGTTTATCAAGGGTAAATTCCCAGGAGTAGGACTGCTGGGTCATATGGTCAGTGTATGTTTATTTTTAGAAGAAACTGCCACCACATTTTCCAGAATTTTATACCATTCAAAGCCAGTTTGAAACAATTCGAATCTATGCTCTCTCCTCTTAGGCTGTTTCTCCGGATGACAGAGTGGTTTACCATATTAGGCAAAGCCTCCTCTTGGGGGATGTTATTTCCACTTGAGAGCTATGGGAGCCCAAGTCATAAAACTTCAGCTTAGACTCACAAGTCTAACGTGACCTGGGAAGTCCCTTGACAGGTGGGAGAGGAAGAACATCTGTGGAGGACAGCCGGGAGCTGAGCGTGACAGTGCAACTTGGACCCCAAACTGAGAAAAATTCGGTGGTTTTGGCTGAGCCTTAATCATCAAGTTAAAAATGAAACACAAAATGCTCTTCCAGAGAAACAGAAGAACTTGCTAAGAGGTGAAGGGAACAGGGAACTATTTGTATTGCAACCTAATCTACCTCCCCAAACCCACCGCAAAGGGAAATTGCTGACTGTGGTTCCCCTGAACTCCAGGGGTGAGTAATAAGAACTATGCCCCCAGGCAACACTTGGAAATCCTCATGCAAATCTAGGGAAACTTGTGTGAAATGTATTCCCTCCAAAACTCACCCCATAGCTTCTGGATATTCCAAATATACAAATTCTATTCACCACATCCCTTTACCACCAAACTTTGTGAAGACATACTGCCAACATGATTTGACAAAGAAAATAGCATCAACAGTTTTCAAAGGGCTGGGAAACAGTCTTAGACCCACAAATCTCAAGAGGTCCACTGAGGAATTTGGCAAAGTTGGTCTCCTTTTTCTTATCTAGACCAGGAGGATTCTTAATAGCATGGGACTGGAATTTTAATTTATACTCTTTTGTTGGATTTCAGTAGGTTAAAGCAGTACCTATTATTTTATTTTCATTTTGAGAAATGGGTTGTTTTGGCTTTTGGGGAATTTGAAAGGCAATTCAGTATGTCATTTAGGATGGTTTCACATATGGTAGCCAACCTCATCATGATGTTTACACTGGAAAACAATATTGTTGGTTTTCAATCTTGAAAAAGTCATACAGGTTAGGAACTGGTCCGCAAACAATCAGGTGATTTGAGTTGGGAAAAGATGTCAAAATCCACTTCAGTAAGATACTTATGCAAATATTTTGAACCGAAGGTATAACTCAAAGGGATTTCAAGAATAACTATTTCTCAGCATGCACTGACCATTTATTCTCTACTGAAGATCAGTGGACTTGTACGGAGCTCCAGCACGAACCCAAGTCTTTGAACATAAAATCAGCATGTGCCATGCCCCAAATTAGTGTTTCTTACTAAAACGGCTTGGGAAAAACTTTTGAGTAAACTTTTTCTTTTGAAGTAATTGTAGACATACACCCAGATTCCTCTAAGGCCAACGCTTGGGAAGTCTAAAAAAAGTCATGATGGCAAAGTTGCAGCCCAAACCCATAAAATGAGAATCTCTGAGGATCGGAGCCAAGCATCAATATTTCTTTGAAGCTTCTTCCCAGGTAAATTCAAGATGAAGCCAATGTTGAGAACCTCTGCTCCAAACCCTTCTCAAAGTGTAGTCACCCAACCAATATGTCATCACCACCTGGGAGCTTGTTAGAAATGCAACATCCAACTGCATCAGAATCTGCATTTTAACAAGATCCCCAGGTAATTAGTATCACATTAAGTTTTAAGAGGCAGTACTCTATACAAAAGATTAAACAAGACCACATAAACCTGGGCCCGATTGCCATTTGTCAAATACACGTATGTATCTGTTACTCATAAATTCTTTCATCAGGTATATATTAAGTGCTTATTATGTAAAAATGATGAATCAGACGCATATCCTACCCTCAAGGAGACCATAATCAAGTAAGGGAAATGCAGTGTATTTATAAATAACATAAGTTGGGGACTTCCTAGAATACTTGATGGACAAAGTGGCATTTGTTTTGGACCTAGAAGGAGAACACTTGGGGGAACATACTTAAAAGATAAGTGATGTAGTTTGAATAAATGAATAATATCAGGCTCACATTTTCTATAGCTTTTGGTAAATCAATTTGTTTCCTTATACATTTAATAAATATTTATTCAGGTCTTACTATTGCTGTGTGAGTAAAACAGATACCATTACAGTTCAAATGGCTTTACACCTAGTAGGGAAGACAAACACTAAGAAAGCAATGACACAATTGATTCATTAATGTCAATGGTGGTAAGAACTGGGAAGGAGAAGGATGGGACAGTGGGAATACATGTGACAGAAGGACCAGACCTAGGCAGGGGTGGGAGTTGTCAGGGAGGTTTTTGCAAGAAGGTAACATCTAAACTGAGAGGCAGAGGGAACAGCATGGATGAAGGCCAAAGCAAGAAGAAATAAACAAAAGAGCAAACCAGTAGAATGCATGTCCAGCAATATTCTATGGTCCCACACTTCAACATTTTCCATTGCGTCCCAAATTGGGTGCAAGTACCTGGCCTTCAAGCCTCCAATCCTTCCACTTTTTTATTTTCAACTATATTGATATATAATTTACATACTATAAAATTTATCTAATTACCTGTTTTAAGTAATTCAGTGATTTTTAATAAATTTACTGAGCTGTGCAGCCATCATCCATATAAGACCCCGTATGCCCTTTTACAGTGAAACCCCATTCCCATTCCCAGCCCCAGGCAGCTAATAATCTATTTTCTATCTCTTGGGGGTAGAAGCTTAGGAGTGGAATTTGTTGGTCTAAAAAATAAATTATGTTTAACTTTTTAAAGAACTGCTCAATTCTTTTCCAAAGTGACAGTACCATGTTACAATCCATCAACAGTGCATGAGGGTTCTAGTTGTTCCGCATCCCTGACACTTGGTCTTTTTGATTATAGCCATTCTACTGGGTGTGAAGTGGTATTTCATTTCACCAACCTCTCTTCCTAGTTTTATTCGCCTGTCCCTCCACTCCTAAACCTACTCTGTGACCAACCAGAGTGAACCTCTTTTTTCAGTGGGGATCCGTGATATACCCTAGATCATGTCTCTGTTCACTCTTTGAGTGTGTTACTTACTAGATATTATTGAGGGGAGAGGGAGAGGGAACCGAAATTGAGAGTTTGAATTAGTAGGAATACAGAAGGCCTTTGACTTCCCCTCAACATGGAAACTTCCAAATTTCTCCTACAAACCCTGCCACCACAACTTCCCAAACATCTTGTCTGCCATCTTGGTCACACATGGCCTAGATTAATACCTAAGCCTGAGCTATGGAGATGCTCATGCTTCCTCAGGGGAGAATGCCATGTGAACTTAGAAATTAACAAAAGGAGAAATGACTACCCTTAAATTGTACCACAGAAAATAGTACATATTCAGATGATGATAAAGTCTTGGTACAAAGACTTTAACTCTCACAATTTAGAAACTGGCTTGTGGTAGCCAAGAAATCAGAGAATCATTTGTTATTTAAGAGTGAAACTGCTAACAGTCTTAGATTAATTACCATGAAAAAAAGCTGCTGGCTGTAATAAAAAGCAGAGATCTGGTAACTGCTTCACTTCCTTCCTCTTGCTGACTGCTTTTTAATTATTTTAGTTTTGATTAGCATTTCCATCAGAAAATAGGAAGAAACTATGAGCAACTTATTTGGCAAAGGTTTATTAGTTAGAACCATTGAAATCAATAGTTTAAATCTGTATTGGGGACTATATTTACACTTTTTAATTTTTATTTTTGTCTTACCCAAGCAGATAAAATAAAGCTGATTATACAAAAATCAACCAGTGCAGAAAGTTTATTGGAAACAGTCATTTGTGACCCTTTGTAAATGTATGCCCCTGTTGAGTTGTCAGGTGTCCACTTAGGTTGAATTGTTAGTACTTCCACTTATAATAGCAAAATGACTGCAATTTCTAAGTTATTTCAAATTAGATTTTAAATTATGGGGCTTAAAGTATGCTTAAATAACTGTGAGGACTTGAGTAAACACAACATTTTTTATGATGTGGCAAGTCACATAAGCCATTTAATGACTTTAATTCATTCCAGAGATTTGATATTTTTTCCTGAGTTCTCACGGTTGGATAGTTCAAAAATATTTCTGAGATTGAATTGAAATCTGTTAGAACTATGAAGCCGTACATCCGTCTGTATTTATGGATGGCATTGAAGGAGATTTGACTTAATAAATAAAAATCCTTTCAATACAGTACAATTCTAAAAACCTTTAAAAAGCTGTTTGGTTGGTTTTATTATATTAATAAAGCAGTGTTGTCACAAAATTTCATTTTGAAGATTGAATTGGTTATTAAGTAGTTATACTGTCCTACTAGAAGAAGGAATGAATAATCGAGAAAAGAGAGACTCCTGGCAAATGAGCATTAATGGAGAATCATCGAATTTCAGACTTGCCAGAGACATTAGCAATTATTCCATTTCATCCCCAGATTTCTTAGACGAAGAAGCTATGGCAAACTTCTTAAATTTGCGTCCGATTCCGCAAATACCATCTATGTTCCTCAAGCTTCTCCTTCCCCTTGCTCCCAGAAAATTGCCTTGATTCGGATTTCATAGAGAAGTGAGAATCCAGAGGTATGAGCTCACTGAGCTTCCCAGGCAGTCCTGCTACCTACAAACCCATGGCATTCCCTATGTTCCTTCTGTTTCAGAGGGTGATCCTCTCATTTACTCATACTGTGTCCATGTATCTCTGGAACTCATGTCAAACCAACCCCTGTAGGTTCCTGCTTTATCTCTCCTGCATGTACTTTCAGTTTCTTTCTCTGTTGACACTTTACCTTGGCTTATAAACATGTTCAAGATTCTGTCTCCTTTATTAAACACGCGCGTGCACACACACACTCACATCTGGGCTTCTGTATTGGTCTGTTTTCTGTTGCTTGTAACAGAATACCTGAAACTGGGTATATATAAAGAAATGAAATTAATTTTTTACAGTTTTGGAGGCTGAGAAGTCCAGGGTCCAGGGAACATATCTGGTGAGGGCCTTCTTCTTGGTGGGAACTCTGTACAGAGTCCTGTGGCCACACAGCGTATCACATGGCAAGAATGGCATGAGTGCTCTAATGTGGTCACTTGCTCTCCTTATAAAGCCTCCACTTTACTCCCTGATAACCCACTAAACTATTAACCCATTAACCCACGAATGGATTGATCCATTCATGAGGGTCTAGTCCTCATGATCCAATTACCTCTTAAAGGACCCACCTTTCAAATTCTGTATTGGGAATTAAATTCCAATTTGAGCTTGTGGGGCATTCAAAGTACAGCAGCTTCCAGGCAAGACGATCTTGTAGATTCATGTTCTGAGATCTTTCTTAGTCCATAAAAGGTACAATTGATCAAGTGATGGTAAACATCTGCAGATGGCAAACATTTGGAGAAGTGGTACTAAAACCATGAAGCTAAAGCTACAGAACTGATCGATCTGAGTCTGGAAGGCAAAGAACATCAAGAATTCAGCTCCAGTGGGAATTGGGCTCCATGAGTACACTACATCAGATGCACGAAAGAGGAAGAAACATTTACTGTTCGTTGCTGCCTGGAGCTGCATCTTCTATGAAACTGCTTAACTAGGGGCATAGAAGGAAGCAGATACTTTCTTGCAATCAGGACTTGAGCTAAGCTGACCTCTGAATCATAAATACTCAACAAAATTGTGGATTCAGGGTCCAGGGAGTCAGGGGGTAAAACCACAAAACTTCAAAATAATGAGGAAAGAATAGTGAGAAAAAAATGAATCTCCCAATGAAAATGAAACTACTAAACAAAATTCCAAAGAAAATACATGTAATTATTACTAAAGAGATAGCAGTAAAATGAATAATCAGGATATAAATCATATATATAAAGTTAAAATATAAAATAAGTTGAAGAAATAATTAAGTATATTTAGGACCCTAGAAGAAATACAAGAATAATATTCATAAAATAAAAATGATGAATTAGGAAAAACATATAGAAATGAGACAAAAGTGTATAGGAAGAAGAATGAGGTGGAAATACTTGAAATTAGAAGTATGATTGAAATTAAAAACAACAAATTAAACTCTAGACTCACACAATTGGAGAATGGTGAGTGGGAAGATGAACCAATTAGTTACCCATAACACATTAAAGGCAGACGAAGGGGGAAAATAGATAAGCATAAAAGCACATTTAAGAGGAATGTAAGATGATTAAAAGGCTCCAACATACGTCTGGTAAGTATTCCAAAAAAATAGAAACAATATTATAGATGGACTAATGAAAAAGATAATAGCTGAGAATATTAAAGAATTGAGAAAAAGAAAAAAGACAGGTGGTCTCAGATTGAAGCTGCCATGAAGGTCTCTGTCTCAGCTTCTCAACTGTCATTGTAGCATGAAAGCAGCCATAGACAATATGTAAACAAATGGACATGGTTGTATGCCAGTAAAAACTTTATTTCTAAAAACAGGTAAGCAGCAAACTAAATTAGGCCAGGAGGTTGCAGTTTGACAACCCCTGATTAAAGAATAACCATCGTTTACATTTTCCTGTATATGTCTCTAGATGTTCTTCATATGTACACATATGTATGTATGTACATATATATGATGTATATTATACACACATAAATTTTAAAAGATATCATGTCATAACTGAACCACGTATGAGTTGGAGCATGCTTGCTCTCATGAGCACCCACCTTTGAACAATTCTTAGCATCCATTATCACATCCAAAAAAAAAATCTACTCCCAAAATACTAATAAATGATGCTGATTTTAAATACAATTTTTGAGGGACAATGGAGGAGGGTGTACATCACATCCCATTATAAAGCTTCCTAAAAGTCCCATTTGCTCATCTCTGCTTCTACCCACCGTTCTTCCTCTTGTAGCAGGCAGCTGACATTCACCTCTTCCTTCCACCTTCCTCTCTCAGCACAATTCTGCAGCCACCCTGGTTTTTACTCTTCTCCCTCACCCCAGCTATAATAATGCCCTCAGCCTGCATATTCCAACCACCCAGCAAAACAAAAACCCAGTAACTACAAGCTCAGCAAGAGAAAATTCCAGGGCCTAGCCATAGACAGATGACCTTATCATTTCTCCAGCACGTTCCAGGGAGAATCTCAATTCTTTCCATCTCAATATACCTCTACATCATTGGTTTTGAATTTTAATTAATTTATTATTAGTATTATTATTTTACATTCTAAGATGTTGCTGTGGAGCTGAAGGGGATAGGGTGGGAGGAGGAGGAAGGGGGTGTGTGGTCGAGGGCTGTGGTACCCCCCTCATTCCAGCCAGGGAGGCCAGGGGGCTCCAGCAGCAGCTCAGTCGTGGCTGGGTTGGATGTGGACCGTCACTGGTTTTGATGATCATACAGTATTTCATTGTATGCAAATATCATTATTTATATGACCTAGCCCCCAATTTTTTGAACAAGAGGCTACATACTGAAAATCTTTTATTGACCGCGTCTCTTTTCTCACAAACCCATCCAATACAGTTGCATTGTTATCAGCCAATACCATTTATGCAACTGTGTGGAAAGCAAATTTTCAACGTAAACTCTAGAAGTATATTTTATATTTTAAAAAATCATGTTTTTGAAATAGCAAATAGGTTAAAAAGAAAAAACCCAGAGGATTAGAAGTCAGAAAATTCAGGTTATAAGGCTCTTAAAATCTCTTTCTTGTGTTGCTGTAGGCAAGGTTCTCAGGCATTTGTGGATCAGTTTCTCAAACAAATAATAGAAATGAAAACAATCATCATCAGCTACTGTCACAAAAATGGCATGATCAAAATCTGTGTTAATTTCCTGTTGCTGCCCCAAATCAAGGCGTTGGCAGGGCAGCGCTCTCTCTGCGGGCTCTTGGACAGAATCTTTCCTTGCCTCTTCCAGCTTCTGGTGGCTCCAGGAGATGCCTGGCTTGTGGCTGTGTCACTTCAATTTCCACTTTTGTCCTCACATGGCCATCTCCCCTGTGTCTGTGTCTTTTCCTCTTCTGTCTCTTATAAGGGCACTTGCCATTGTATTTAGGGTCCATGTGTATAATCCAGGATGATCTCATCTCAAAATCCTTAACTTCCTTACCTCTGCATAGATCCTTTTCCCAAATAAGGTTCCGGGGTTAGGGTGTAGAAATATCATTTTGAAGTCCACCATTCAATCCACTACAATATCCTTTGTAGGTGTTCTGAGAACCTAGGATGAGTAAGTAAATCCTTTGATTCAATCATAAATAAGCTGAATGTGAATCAAAAATACTAGATGTCATTTTTCCTACGCACTGCTGTACATTTGAATAATCTCTGTAATTTCTTTTCAGATCTATTTACATGTTTAAGCGTGAGCAATGAAGGTTATCAAGACAAATTTAAAATTTAATAACTCACTCCTAAATGGGTATTTTTGATTTTTTTAAGCGGTCATCTTGGTCAATGTTAGAACGCTCTGAGCAGCAGATTAGGGCTGCTTCTAATTTGGAGGAACTACTGCGAATCACGCACTCTGAGGACTGGAAGCTGTGGAGATGCCGGCTGAAGCTCAAAAGTTTTACCAGTATGGACACTCGCTCAGCATCCCATCGGTCCACCAGGTTTGCCGCAACTTTCTATGACATTGATACACTAAAAGGTAGGTGTGCGGGTGTGGAGATAAATTCTTTCTCTTTATCAGATAGTAACAAATGCACCAACTTTTTCCAAAAGATTGAGAAGGACAGGCACGAAGAACTAAAGGGGGGTCTTTGGTTTCATAGGTTTGTTATTAGTGCAGAATCCTGACTTTTTTATGTTTACTCAGTAGAGAAACATATTCAATATGATTTTGAGATAAAAAAAATCAACACAAAAGAACAATTAAAAATATAGAAATAATGTTATTTACTGAGTTAGAGGCAGTAAATAATCAGATCAGTGTGTTACACCAATTTTGTTATTAACTCTCTCTTATGGATTTCAGGGTAATTCCTTGAGACAGAGCAGTCCTGCTGGGCAGTAGTAAATAATAGAGTTATCTGGGCCGGCCCGGTGGCTCACTGCTATAGTGCACCGCTTGGGAAGCATGGCGGCGCTCCCGCCGAGGGTTTGGATCCCACATACAGACCGGCCACTCACTGGCTGAGCGAGGGGCGGGAGCAGCACCGAGGGTTGCGATCCCGTGGTCAGTCCCGGTCCGGTACGGGCGCGACACTGAGGGTTGCGATCCGTTGCCGGGCACGAAAAAAGTAAATAATAGAGTTATCTGGGCCGGCCCGGTGGCTCACTGCTATAGTGCACCGCTTGGGAAGCATGGCGGCGCTCCCGCCGAGGGTTTGGATCCCACATACAGACCAGCCGCTCATTGGCTGAGCGAGGGGCGGGAGCAACACCGAGGGTTGCGATCCCGTGGTCAGTCCCGGTCCGGTACGGGCGCGACACTGAGGGTTGCGATCCATTGCCGGTCACGAAAAAAGACAAAAAAAAAGGATTAAAAAAATAAATAAAAATAATAGAGTTATGAAGCCTTTAATCAGAGGCATTGTCTCATAACTGCCTAAATTTTAATTAAAATCTTACTGCTCCAACTTTCAAAACTCAGTTTTATAAAAAGGGAAAAAGCAACATTTAAGTAGAATTTTAAACTAGGAATACTTTTATAAGCTGATTACCTTGTTTTTCAAGGATTCATGATTAATAGTAATGAATTAAATAATATCTATATTAATACTTAATTGAGTAATTTATTTCTCATGCTTACAACCTGCAGGCTCTTTTTATAAATATTCATAATCATAAATTTTAAAAAATTTTTCTCAGGATAGAAGATTTTATTATGAAAAAAACCACAAAATGTTGGTAAATTGTGTAGTAGGATGCAGTGCTCCTCAGCCAGTCAAACATCTTATATTTTGTGATGAAGAAGCAACATGGAAGGAAAATTGGGATTAAGGAGTGAAAAAGGAAAAAGGATATGGAAAAGATGTTTTAATTTAAACACCAGGGTCAGATTTCAAACAGTAACATTATATCTATATACTTAAAGCAGAGGTCCTCTCTATCCATTTCTAATGGAAATATGTTTACATATATGGGAATTCAGAATAATCCGGGGAGAGACCAGTACAAATTTTTGAAGATGGGGTAAACACGAAAAAGAGTTTGTCTGTTGCTGCATAACACATCACCCCAAAACATAGCTGCTTAAAACAATGCTTTTTATCTCACAGTTTCTGTGGGTTAGAAATGCAGGTATGGGCCGGCCCCGTGGCTCACTTGGGAGAGTGCAGCGCTGGGAGCGCAGTGGCGCTGGGAGCACTGAGGCCGCAGGTTCGGATCCTATATGGGGCTGGCCAGTGCGCTCACTGGCTGAGCGCGGTGCACATGACACCAAGCCAAAGGTTACGATCCCCTTCCTGGTCACACACACAAAAAAAAAAAAAAGAAAAAGAAAAAAGAAGAAAAAGAAATGCAGGTATGGCCTAGATGGGTTTCTCTGCTTCAGTGTCTCTCCAGAGGCTGCAATGGAGGTGTCGGCTTGGGCTCAACTGGGGCAGGATGTGCTTCCAAGTTCACTCCGTGGTTGTTTACAGGACTCAATTTCTCACAGGCTGTTGGACTGAGGGTCCTGGTTCCTTGCTGACTTTTCCAGTCTGGCAGCTTGCCTCATCAAAGCAGAGAAGGGGGGGAGGAGGCAGAGGGAAAGAGAGAGATAGCGACTGCACTCTTTTTTGACCTAATCATGGAAGTGGAATCCCATGGCTCCTGGAAGTGGCTCCTTCTATTAAAGTCTGTAAGTGTCTTAATCATAAAATTGAATCTTTTCCCCAAAACAGCCATAGAAAGGCTATACAGTGTTAAGTATCAAAGTGTCAAAATCTAATTTAAAAAAAGAAACTATAAGAAAAGCAAGTACTGTTTTACAAGAAAGTGTGTAACTTTCTTTTTATTCCCAGAGGCATGTTTCTCTTTTTCTTGTTTCCCTCAAATTAGCTTTGGCCAGAGGATTGCTCCTTCTATTAAAATGAACGAGCTTATTACATCATTTTTATATAAACATCAATATTGGGCACTTGGAAATGAGAAAACTCTGATTTGAAGAAAGATTAGTTCCATTTCAACTTCCATTCATGTGTTTGCCAAGTTTAAATCCTACTATAGTTACTTAAGCAACCAACAGAAACATATTCTTGATGGTGCTAAAACCTACCCACACTTGGCTTCCAGTAGAAGAAAAGCTATCCAGCTGTATCCTGTAAATTGCTTGATAAATAACATTTATATGTTATTTCTGTACATGCTTCCATTTACTTTTGTATTAGCCAGCTTCTCCAGATGTGTCCAATGTAATTATGTACAGGACATGGTGTTCTTCCCCAAAGGGAAATAAACTATTATATTCTGTGAAGGTATTATATAAATGGGAAGGAACACTGACTTTGGATTTAATTATTTTTGCAAAAAAATTTTGGGTTAAAGGGCTGACCAAAAAATCAGTAAAAACGTGAAAATGACTGTGTTCAGCATAATCCTGGCACATGATGGCATGTCAGGGCCATTTCATCTGCTGGCCCCAATGAACTTCCTCTCTGCAGTTATAGACGAGGAGTGGCAAAGAACCCAGTGCAGCCCTAGAGAGACGTGTGTGGAGGTTGCAAGCGAGCTGGGGAAGACCACCGACACATTCTTCAAGCCCCCTTGCGTGAACGTGTTCCGGTGTGGCGGCTGCTGCAATGAAGAAAGCCTCATCTGTATGAACACGAGCACCTCGTACATTTCCAAACAGGTATGGGACATCAGCAAGTGGGCCCTAGCCAAAGCCCCGGCAATGACAGTATTGGCAGCTCCAACTGACCTTGTTGACAAGCACTGTGCTAAATGCTTTATATGCATAATCTCATTTAATCCCTGAAACAAGCTAAAAGTGTATCTTATCCTCCTTTATAGATGAGAAAACTGAGGTTCATAGAGGTAACTTAGTTATCCAAAGTTATACAGCTGGTGAATGGCAAAGATGGGATCAAACGCAGGTCTACGGGATTCAGAACCCGAACTCTTATCAGTTACTGTCTCTCTCATGCTACTACGTCAAGAATCAGAAAATCATATGGAAATTACTAAGACAGGATGTTAAAAGGAATAAAGATGGCTGCACTGTCTTGTGTATCCGTTAGGTTCTGTGTTGTTCAAATGGAAGACAGGAGAGTTTAATGAAGGGTATGGACAGGTTTGGGGAAAGGGGAAGGGATGGTGAAGCACCCGGGGCTAGCGAAAGAGGGAGCTGTTTCCACCCTTAGACTGAACAGGCAAGAGAGGAGGGCTGATGGACTGGCCACTGCCAATCCTCAGCCTGGCCAGGAGTAGGGGCAGGGGCTAGGAGAGGTCACAGGGCCTATAGGTGCAGCCCTTGGAGGCCAGCGTCCTGGGGCAGAGCCTGGTGGAGAAGGAAGGAGCGTGGATGTCTCTGGAAAAGCAAAGAGAGAATATCCTGCAACAAAAGACCTTCGGAAATGATTCTGCAACCCCCATGAAAGAAATATTCTCCCTTTCCATTTGATAAAATCCCCTTTGCTCAGTAGGTAAGTTTTCCTTTCTATGGCCACCATATTTTTGTAAAATGTAATAAATGTTGCACATGGAAGCAGTACGAACAAACTTAGAAAAACAATATGAAAAAACTGTCAGTCAAACTACATTCCTTTTTGTTCTGTGTTGCAAGTTCCTTGCATGTTGATACATTGATTTAATTGTCACATTTGCCTATACGATCTGTTCTCCTCATGGTTGTGAAAAGAGGTAGTTCAATAAAATTACACATGCACCGAATATATCCCTGTTTGGTGATTATCTCTGTTCATAGGTTAACTTATCCTTAATTTTTATTCTCCCTACCCTCTCAAATATCCTTTGAACTGAAGAGGTTGTTTTCTAAATCCTTTTAGAGAATCTTGGAACTTGTGAAAATTCTGACCTCTACTATTTGACAGTCAGGAAAAAAATGACATAAGTATGGCTAAGCACCAACTGTTAGTAGAAACAAATCTTGCATAACATAAGAGGGTTTAGTTCATGATCATGTTATTCCCTAGAGCATAGCTGAAGCGTTGTGCAAGAAGATGAAGTTTATGCAAAGTAAACACTCTAGAAACGCTCTCACTTAGACTCATGGAAGTTCCATTACATACTGAGAGGTCAAAATAAATACAACCCTAATGGATTGTTTCCACTTAATAGATAGTTGAGTGCTTTATTCTGACTGCTGTAGTCAACAAATGATTAGTTTTAAAGAATGTACTTAAGTGTAAGTGTACAGCAGTTTTTCTTTCCAAATATTCGTATTTGCACATTTTAATAGTTTTAAAAAAACTACCTCTCACCCCAACGTTATGAACTATTTGATGAACTACCTCTTATAAACAAAGTGAATAAATGAATACTCTATGTAGTAAGGACTACACAGAATGGTGAGTGAATAGACAATGCATTAAAATCAAGCTCAAATTCATCCGCACATCACCGAACCACCGTAGAAATTTGTACAATCTCTGTGTACATCTGTTTCTTCACTTGTCGGACGGGGATAATAAAAAACCCACTCCATGATGCTGTTATAAGGGGTAAACAAATTAATATAAAAGTGCTTACGACAGAGGTTGGCATGTAGAAACATAAAAAGAATGATATACATGTTAGCTATAATTATTTGTTTAGACATGGTGATCTTGTATCAGTAACCTATTAATCCACAATGATATATAACACCCTAAAACATAGTGGCTTCAAACAACAATGAATTATTCTCACTCATGTATTTGAGGTTCAGTTAGTTTAGGATGGGCTCAGTTGGGCTTAACGCTAAGCTGCAATGTGAGTCCAGGTCTGCTTGTGTCTGGCATCCCTTAGACCAGCAAGCCTGACAGATCATGCTCTTCTCGTGGCTAAGCAAAAGCATGAGAAAACAAGCCCCACAAAGCATGTACAGCTCAAATTTGTACTTGTGTCATGTCTGCTAACATCCCACTGGCCAAAGCAAGGGACATGGCCGAGTCCAGAGTCAAGAGATAGGAAACTATATTTCTTCAATAGATATGGCATGGGAAGGGATAAATAAATAATTAGAATAATAATCTAACCCACCAAAGTCTCAAAGAATCTTCATAGCCTTAATCTCATTTAATCTTTACAATTTACATTCAATTTAAAGCAGGAACAGGGACCAACAGTACCATTTTACAAGCGCTCCAGTGACACCAAAAAGTTGAGATTTGACCAAACTTAGACACTTCATAAAGTTAGATAAGCCCCTGGGCTTGACTCCCATCCCAGCACTCTGCCATCCCTTATCGTTATTAGTTCCATTCTTAATAGACAACTTTGCTCAAGTCACTACCATAAAAGACAAAGGCAAAAATGGAGACTGTAGAACATTTTTTAAAATAATATATGGAGAAAATTATATTTAGTGAAATAAGCCAGGCACAGAAAGAGAAACCCTGCATGTTCTCACTTACTCGTAGGAGCTAATAAAAATAAATAAATAAATATACAAACAATGGGGGGAAGGGGAAGAAGACACAACAATCACAACAATTCCTTGAACTTGTTAAGACAAGTGAACAGATATGATGGGGGAGGGGGAGAGCGAGGGGGAAAAAGAGGAACTGGTAAAGGGACATGAAAATCAACTATACTCTATATTAATAAATTAAAATAAAAATAATATATGAAATAAAATTATATATGCATTATGGTTATCTTTCTCTGCTATAGCTTTTTGAGATATCAGTGCCTTTGACATCAGTACCTGAATTGGTGCCTGTGAAAGTTGCCAACCATACAGGTTGTAAGTGCTTGCCAACAGCCCCCCGCCATCCATACTCAATTATCAGAAGGTCCATCCAGATCCCAGAAGAAGATCGGTAGGCATTTCTTGTACTCACTTGTGCTTGTTCTTGCCTTTGCCAAAGCTGTGTGTAGAGAATATTTCATTAATTGTAGAATTATTGCTTTCTCTTCAAGTTCTTAATCTTTTAGCTTCTAACCCAAATCTACCGGTAATAACTTTTTGGCAAATATATTTTTTACTAGGTGTTAGGTGTACTTTGCAGCAAGAAAAAAAGCTCAGTGGCTATGAACTCAGCATGTCTACTTATAGGCACCTTTGTTCTTATATGCATAGTCGAATGCAGTTGTAAAACTGCTCCAGCCTCAAATTTGGCACATGTCCCTTCATTCCAAAACCAGCATTAAATAAAATTCATATCATGTTGTTTGTATGTTTAAGTCTTGAAATGGGGGGGGGGGAAGATTCCTGGAGTCATTGAGAAGTGATAAAACTACAAGTTTTACAACTTTCTAAACTTTCCCCTTAATATTACCGAATGTAAAATTTTTATTTTAAATTAAAATGACTTAAAATTAATTTGACTTTGAAATTTTCTTGAAACTAATTTTGTGATTCCTTATGAGACCAATTATGAAACTGAAATGCTCTGAAACCAAAGTTAAGAATCATTAACTTAAAAAAGAAAAAGGATTTAATATAGAAAAACAAATAAAGGGCAAATTACACTGAATGAAAAGACAAAGTAACTAAGTTAGATACTCACATTTTGCAAAGTAAAGCAAGAAATGTATTATATGATGGCAAGTGAGAGAGTAAGCTGGTGATTACATGTTAGTGAATAATAACCCAAGAAAACACCTCTACCTCTCTCAAGCAGAAGAAAAAGCTCATAAGAAGGAAATAATTATTCTCAAGATGTTCCTGATATCCTGGCCAATATGCTTACCCCCATTTTATTTTATTTTTTTTTTATTTATTTATTTATTTTTTTTTTGTCTTTTTTCCGTGTCCGGCAACGGATCGCAACCCTCAGTGTTGCCCCCGTACCGGACCGGGGACCGGCAACGGGATCGCAAGCCTCGGCGTTGCTCCCGCGCCTCGCTCAGCCAGTGAGCGGGAGCCGGTCTGTACGTGGGATCCGAACCCTCGGACGGGAGCGCTGCCGCGCTTCCCAAGCGGCGCACTATCCAGTGCGCCACCGGGCCGGCCCTTACCCCCATTTTAAAGAAAATAATCTTAGGAGCTGCGTTAGAACAATATTTACTTTTAGTAGATAACCTGTTGACAACTATAATTTGAACAGTTTTAACACCCATCTTCCTAAAAAGACCATTATTTTCAAAAATTACAATTTAGTTTCTAAAGCTTTCCAAATAGAATATTTGTTATTACGTAATTACTATCTAATAAGATGCAGTTCATAAATATGAATTACGCTCTTTAAAATCTTAACTAGTTTCGCATACTTATTATTTTTTGTGGTGAGAACATTTGAAATTTACTCTTAGCAATTTTGAAATATACAATGCAGTACATTATTGACTAGTCACCATGCTGTGCAATAGATCTAGAAACTTATTCTCGTCTGAGATTAAAAATAAAAAATAAATTTAAAAAATTTAACTATTCTTCACTCAGAAATTTATTTAATATTCCAGAATTATGATTAACCTTGAAAGCTTTTAAGTCTGGTTCATTGTTTTCTTTTCCTAGCTGTTCCCATTCCAAGAAACTCTGTCCTATTGACATGCTGTGGGATAACAATAAATGTAAATGTGTTTTACAAGAGGAGGACCCACTTGCTGGAACAGAAGGTAATAATAGCAATAGTGAAATAATAATAGTAATAAAAATAACAACAATAGCAACAAGCATTATTGAGTACTTACTATAACCAGGCAATGTTGTAAGTCTTTTATATGTGTTAACTCATTTAATCCTCACAATAATCCTATAATGTACTATCATTATCCTTTTTTACAATAACAGAATGGACACACCAAGATATCTACTAATTTCCTCAAGGTCACACAGCTAAAAATTGAAAGAAGCAGTCAGATTCCAGAGCCCTCTGTGCTATAACCATATAATAAGTCCACCGATACATCGGTCTGCTTTTTAAGCTCAAAGAAAAGCCCAAAGTGATTAGAGCATCCTAAAGCATTGAATTTGAAAGGGAATGTTAAACTGTAATGAAAGCTGCCTCAGAACTAAACACTAGTCAACCACAGTTTACTAATTTATTTTTATAAAAGTCTCATAGGAACGTAAAGTAATTTTGGACTTGGTTTCTTTCAACTGCATCACGTGGAAAGAAAACATGCAATAGTTTGAAAACAGAAATGGGGAATAAAAGAAAACTTTTTCTGGTACTAGGGCAAAGTAAAAGCAAACCATGTCTATTGAGCTAAGGGGAGCTGGGAACAAAATGAGATAGATTATCATTATTGCTCATAATCTGCAATGCAATGATTTTTGGTGATGAACATTTGGATGAAAACAGATGCGTTTTTTATTTATTTCCCAGTTCCACTGAAAAAGTCACAAGGAATCATGCAATTTGAACCTTGCTTCTTTTAAACCATGACCTACAAGCAAGAATTAAACTCTAAGGAATCTGTGCTAGAAACTGTAAATAACAACTTACTTGCTATTCTTCTGTCTCCTAGCTTCCTTCTAAATGTTCCCATGAAAGCTCAACCCAGGGTGTGAGGGAAACTTGAAGTTCATGTTGTTTAAATGCCCATACAGATCTTGAATGACCTCCACACCCTTCCACCAAGTGTTCAGCCATCCTGGGCCAGAAGAGACATCAGTTGTCTGAGGCAGCACCAAGGACTGCATATTGAACCTAAATCTCTCTCTCTGTAGAACAGACTGTCCAATCGAATATGAGAGTCACATACGTAACTTACATTTTGTATAGTTCACATTAAAAAGGTAAAAAGAAACTGGTGAAATTAATTTTAATATATTTTATTTAATCCAATATATCCAAAATAGTATCGTTGCAACATGAAATCAATATAAAAATTATTAATGAGATGGTCTGTATTCTTTGTGCTAAGTCTTTGAAATTCAGCGTGTATTTTACATTTACAGCACATCTCAATTTGAACTCTCCATTTTGTGCCCAATAGTCTAATATGGCCCACAGCTACCTTGTTGGACAGCTCAGCTTGAAAGCATCATCATTAATTCAGGCTTTACCCTACAGAGCCATGTAAAACCAATCTAATTCTTTCTCCATGTGACTTATTGTTTAATAGTGTTAGAAAGTTATCCTGGGAGGAAATATACATTGAGCTTAAAGGCTGCTCTGGTTGACACGGCTCCAGGCACACAGCCTCTGAGACAGTTTTGTACCCAGGAGATTTGCAAGCATGTACAACGCATTAAAGGGTGGCAAGAGAGGTAGCTTACTGCAATACAGTTGCTAAGAGGTGTCAGCCAATCCTACGGGGAGTTGAAGCTCAGACCCCTTTGATGGGATGCCTCAAATACAGGCAAAGGAGCTGGGCCCTATGAACTGGTCATTGGATATAGGCTGTCTCAGGGAGGTGACCTGACCTTAGGTGAGGCAGCTTCTTTCTGCTGGACGTAATTCCTAGGGAGGGACTCAGCCAGTACAAATGTGAGTTGAGGGTGGAAAAAGTAATCAGAGAGGAGAAAAGTGCTCTGAGCAGGAGAATATGAGCACTCAGGGCTGGAGGTGAGAGAACAGCATGTACAGGTTGCAAGAAGAAGTTCAGCTGGGTGGGGACATAATGGGAGGGGCTGTGTGGATGTGAGAGAGGAAGCTGGGGAGGTTCACAGGGTGGAACGGAAGGACCTTGTGTGGAGCTTGGACATGATGCTAAGAACGAAAGGAAACCACTCAACTGGTTGGAACAGGAGAGTGACAGCATCCATTAGATTCTAACAATATCAAACCAGTGACAATGTAGAAGAGGATGGGTTGGTCTGGAATAGGAAAGGAGGCAGGGGACCTTTTGGGAAATTGTAGCAATGACAGAAGTGAGAGCCATAGGTAGACTGGATCACGATCACTTCTAATTTTCATCTCCCACAACTCCCTAATGTGGGCTAAGTTCACGTTCATTACTTCAGTGGCCTCATCAAACTGGTGATATATACTGAGGTTACTGCTCACTAAACTTCTTTTTCATACAAGTGGCTGTAAAGCCAACTGACTTTTCTACAATGGCTTCTCTTTCCCGAATGAACTCATTTGGGTTAGTGAATCCAAGTCCAATTTAATCTCACCTTGTTAGATTCAGATCATTGCTCTAAACTCTTAAAATGAATGAACAAACAGTACAAAAACAAAAGAAAAAACTAAGGTCTCGGTTCTGCATTTTAAAGTATTTAGTATGTTCTTTCCTTCCTGAAGAGAGCCACAATTTCAAGAACTCATTTGGAAAAATTTCATCAGTTTGTTGATAAAAATGGTAAATGGAACAAGGCTGAGGATAGAACACACTGGTATCCCATCATCAACTTCCCTAGAGATGGAAATCGATGTGTAATATTTCAGGATATCACTTAACTAATAGTTCCACTCAGTTCTCCTGCAGCCAGTCTCTGTTCATTTGAACTTGCCCATAAGGATGTGAGGACAGCCTCTGCCAAATAACCTGCTGAAATTCTGCAAACACCTTGTGGACTGTTTCCTTAAACCACCCTGTTCAAGAATGGAGTTGGTCCCGTCTGAAGTGTTCTGAGTTAATCTCTGCTGCCACCTAGTGATTAGTGCAAATCTTTTAAGAACTTCTTAACTATCCTTTAACAATCTGTTCTCCTCTTGCCTCCAAGTGACATCTGCCTCAATGGCATATGGCTTTACAAAGCTCGCGTTTTTCCTCTTCACAGAAATTCAGAATGCTGTCTTCCCAGATCTAGCTTTCCAGCACCCATTTCACAAAATTTCTCAAGCATCATCAATTACAGAGCAGTTAAAACTAGAAGACTGAATGACATGAGATTGCCATTTGGGTATGTCATTAATGGACAGATAATGGCAAGAACATATGCTTTAACCCAATGTCTTGGAACGCTGGGTGGCAGTTTCAGAGCCTCCGTACATCGGCCTACTTCAGTACCCTTTTATTACACCAAATAAATCCAACAAACTTTTATCGTGTGCCTGTGTTATGCCAGAACATGAGACCTTGAGGATGTTTTACTTAACAGGGGAAACAGAAGTAAATAGACAAATGTAGTCAATGCAAGAAAGGAAAGGATGGAAATATGCGCAGGGCAGGTGCACTTAGGTAAACTTACAGATGCTAGGAAAGATAACAGGGGAAAGGATGACGGGCAAAGGGAAGGGCAAGGCCAAAGGCATGGGGCTGAGAGGTGCTGGCATATCAAGGAAACAGAAAGTACTGTAAATTGGTATGGATGGAACATAGGACATATGAGAGAGAGAGAAACAGACAGACGGACAGAAGATGAGTCTGGGAGGTTATGAGGGTCTAGTTCATGGGTCTCGTATGTCCTGATGGGAAAATTGCCTTTTATTGTGGGGAACCTATTAAGGCATTGAAAGCAGTGGAGGTAAGTGATAATCATGTGGATAAAAGATTGGAGGAATAAAACTTGTGGTGGTCAGATGAGTGACATCCATCTACACAGGAAATACAAGCTACTTACCGAATTGAGGCAGTGGCAGTGGTGATGGAAAAGAAAAAAACAAATTCAGGGAGGCAGAACTGAGTGGACGTGGTGATTAGACTTAATACAGCAGGTGAGGCAAGAGTGCCGGCCATTCCCTAAACGAGGCCAACGGGAAGAGAAGCAGGTTTGGTTAGGAAACGAAACATGCACTTTCCTCCAAAGCTTTCAAGCATGCTAAGGTGACATAGTCAAGTTCTTCCAAAGTTTCTGTCTGTTCCATTTGTTTGCAATGAATTTCAACTTGTTAATCAGAATTGGACATGGTGTAGTAGCTATCCATTGTTTTGTATATCTTCTTGAAGAATCTGTCAGATAAGCATGTCAAAAACTTCTCAGATCTTCCGCTTGAGCTGAATGTATCTTCTAGCAGATACCTATGAAATCAAAGTTCATTGTTACTATTGTATATTTTATGCCAGTGTTATGATCTGTGGTGAGGAAATACATCACTGTTACTACCCTCAGTCTGGAAGATCTGATTAGTATTTCTATAACAGCAATACTTCTGTTCCTCTCTCCTTTTAATCTTCCCTTAGAATCCTATATTTTATTACTAATACTTTGTTGTGGAAGTTTGCATTTTTAACAAATCACCAACCTAAAACTTTCTAAAAAGAAATCTATCAAAAATATTCAGCTTATGATTTTTTATCACCAACCTAAGAAAACACATACATTCTGTTCATGTTGCAAAATCAGAGGTGAATCTTCTTAACCCTGTGAAAAAAAATAGGGGCAAAAATCTACAGGAAAGGAGATTAGGTGAATCCAAGTCATTTTTGGATGATGTAAAATATTCAGTCAACTTTGGCGATCACATTATCTGTGCTACAGCTAGCTGACCAACATGTTTCTATTTCTGTTTAGACCTCTCTCATCTCCAGGAACCAGCTCTCTGTGGGCCACACATGAAGTTTGATGAAGATCGTTGTGAGTGTGTCTGTAAAACGCCATGTCCCAGAGATCTCATCCAGCACCCAGAAAACTGCAGTTGCTTTGAGTGCAAAGAAAGTCTGGAAAGCTGCTGCCAGAAGCACAAGATATTTCATCCAGACACCTGCAGGTGAATGGCTTGTTCACTTTCGCCTTGACTCATTGATATTTAATGTAAATGCCATGTTGGTTAGGTAGGATTCCGTATTAAGCCAATCTTTTTCTCAGTGCCCAAGTTCCTTTTTGGTAGTAAAACAGAGTTCTGGTAACTAAGGGATAAGCAACAGTACATAGCAGGATGATTATTTGTGAAATTAAGAAAATTTTGCCTGCTTTCATGGGTTTATATCTCTTAAGCAAAAAATAAATTGATGAGATTTAAACAATTATTTTGGGGAGGGGAGATTTCAGATCAACAAACTATTTGGTTCAATCTCTCTCTCACTGCTTATGTCCGTGCATGTTTGTTTGTTTTTTCTTTGATGAAGGGGATGTCACAGGATTTACATAGCAAGAAATTTATTGATGAATAAACACTTGGAGGTTACAGATTGGGCTTTAATAGATTTTAAATCCATGTAGGATAAACGAGACAGGATTTTATATTGACATTTTAAACACATATCTGGAAATTTTCCTTTGAAAACGTAATCAGATCTGAACAGAGTTATTCCTTTGAATTCAGTTTTTGATTCTCAATTCCCATCTTTACTTTCTTTTGCAACAGCTGTGAGGACAAATGCCCCTTTCATACCAGAACATGTGTAAATGGAAAACCAGCATGTGCAAAGCATTGCCGCTTTCCAAAGGAGAAAAGGGCTGCCCAGGGGCTCCACAGCCGAGAGGATCCTTGATTAAGCTTTGTTCCAAGTTCCCCATCCCTGTCATTTTAAACAGCTTTGCCAAGTTGCTGTCACTTTTTTTTCCAGGTCTTAGAAAAAAATCCATTTTACATAGTAGTACCACGATGAATCCAGACTAACCTTCCATTCAACACAAGCTGCGGACTCCCTGGTTCATTGACAGATATCTTCTAGCTGTAGATGTCTCTGCACACCAAGGAATGGGGGGGGGGGCGACATGTGGAATGCTTTTTTGGTGAATGAGAAAGGTTTGCTCATCATGGAATGGCAGGGGCCATGTGATTGATTCCTCAGAGCAGATGAGGAAAACTGCGTGGTCTCTGAGTCCTTTGCTAATTACAACTCTCTTGTGAATTATTCTGATTCTTTCTTATGCCGAATTTGATTTGTATGATCAGCACTGACTTTCTGATTACTGTCCAGCTTGTAGTTTCTGAGTTTAGTGAACTATCATCTGATGTTTCATATTTAAGTGTATTTAAAGAAAATAAACACCATTATTCAAGCCATAGAATTTTGTGTTATTAATATGCTGCCACTCTACATTTTAGGCTAAAGAAAAATTATTTTAAAGAGAGAAAGGATTTTGGAAGTGGGAAGTGCAAGGAGAGGCATGAACACAACAAAACTAGACCTCAGTTTTGGGAAACTGAGGAAGTAGCTCTCAGAAGGTTTAAGACTCTTAACGAGATTAAACAAATATGACCCAAGAATCAGCTGGGAATCACTGCTTTGAGATTAAATTGTACTCAACTTGATCCCCATCCCATGACAGACGGAAACCCACCGATGCCCTTGACTTCTTTGAGGATTTGTGTTTCTTCTGGCTGCCTCTGGCTCCAAGTTTCTGCACTTGCTCAACTCAGTCTCATTCACATCTCAACTACCATAGCAACATTTCTCTCTGTTCCACAGCTACCCAGGAAGGGAACACAATTCTTTTTCCTTTGCTCTTTCTCCAAAGTACTCCCACATATAATTTGTTGGCAACATAGACTTTACTGAATTTTGTTATAACATAGGGAATTTTGTTGCATTAGCATTGAGTTATTTACCAAACAAAAATTTATCCCCCCATAGTATCTTGCATACATAAATAGATAGACATATGCGTGTGTGCACACACAGCACACAAACAATCTATCACAGCAGTTACCACAGAGTTGTATACAGAGTTGTGTTCATGTTTATCTCCCTACTATACTATACTGTAACCTCCTTATGATCAAAAACTGTGTCCGCATCGAGTGTGTGTAACCCAAGATTCTCAGGCCAGACCACCCAGGAGCAATGCAATCACAAGGAGAAAGATCACGATGAACAAATGTAATAATAAGCAAATGTCGCTGCATAGTAGCATTGTTGGATTCTGGCCCAAATCCCCACCCTTCCTCTGGCAGGGTTCTTAAGCAGTTCCTGAATTCTCCCCTCCTTCACTGCAGTTCTCTGAGGCCTGTGGCTCCAGGCCCTCTTATCTTTTCCTAGCTTTAGTTCTCTGTCCCTGCCCGGGGGACATGGGCTGACCTTTACCTGGAAGTGGGACCTGTTCCTGCTGTGCTGCCATTGTCATTGCTGTTGTCATTTACTGGTGCTGACCCAGTCACTCCTCTCCCCTGACATTATTCCTCTTGCCCTCACCTTATGACCTTCCTTCTAGTTTTGCTATTTTGTAATCAGGCTTCTGAAAGGGCTCACACATAACTTATTTTTTTAAACATATGTAGCATTCAACTCCTTGCTTTGTCCTTTCATTCAGTTTCTACCACTTTCCTCCTCCTTGATATTTGGTTAAGTTCCCTTGAGAGCTGGGGCAGAAGACAATCCAAAGAACACTGCACAATTAAAGGAGTCACTTTGCTCATCTTTGACCGATAAAAAGAGAGGCCAAAGCACTGACAATAAGACAAGACCTGAGTTTAAGGAAAGGCTCTGCCATCTAATTGCATTGTGAGGCTACCTCATAGTGCCTCAGTTTCCTCACTTGTCAAATGTGAATGATCTCATCTCCCTACATCTCTGAATTGACAATTCCACTTGAGTTACCATTAGTGAAAAAAAAATTCGAACAATACAATGTAGTTTAAAAGTCAAAGGGATTATCCCAAAGGAGAAAAGCAAGACCGTGAGCAAATCCCAGGAGTGTGGGACCTCTGGGAAGTTCTTGGCTTATGCTGGATCCTTGGATCTGTCCTAAAACTAACTCAGACCATGTTTTGGCTTGAAGTGGCTCTGGCTTCATAACTGCCACTTAGATGGAGATATTATAGGGAACCCTAGGTTAGGCCAAAACTGTATGAAATCTGTCTTTGCTCTTTTAAAACCCCTCCCTGTGTTTCCTCCCCAACTCCCAATAACCACCAAGATATCTACACTTTGATGCCTGAGGCTGGATCAGGATGGGGCTGGTCCTGGAGGGCAAAGATGGTATAACCAGTCTGTTGCTTTATTAGAGCTCACTAGTCATTGCACAGGAATATTTGTCATACTAAAAGCCCTAGAATTTCTGAAAATTCTCAATTTGTTGCAAAATAAAAATATGTGAGAAGCCCCAAGAATTTAAAGCAAACATAGTAAATGCCAGCAATGCATGTCGTCCCTGAATATTGAAGCCATAAGTCCAGAGAATTATTAATATGACAGCACAGATCATAAATCTGTGACTAAAATACTGTGGTGGCAGGCCCTTTAAAGATGGAAATATATTGAGCAGCATAATGGTCAAAGTTGGATGAAGATTAAAATACTGTCTGAGATACTTAATAAAGATGAGACAAATAGCATACTTTAAGGCCTTTAAGGAAAGCCATACTTCAATAAAAATTGAGAGCTTAATGAATTTGGTCATTTGGTCAAGAGCTGAACTTCGTCTAATTTACTCTTAATCTTCAGTGTTAGAACAATGTCATGGATATATTAGGTGTCCAATAAATAGTTAATAAATAATAAATTATTGAATTGATTTTATGACCAGTGAATGAAAAAAAATCTATAAAATGAAAGCCAAGAATAATTTTACATAACTCATATTGTTCAATCTCAGCTAGATTATATGCATATCTGAATTAGTCAGGTGTTGCAACTCTAGAAAGGAATTTAATTAATATACTTTTGAAATATCTGTGAGATGAAAAATGTCCAAAAATATTCTGTTACTTGACACTTGTAATATCTTAGTTTAAAAAAGTCTGCCTTTGGTAATTTAATCACTGATATTGTTTGTTCTAAAACAGGCAGTGGGCTGAAATTGACCCGTGGGCCAAAATACATGCTGGTAAGCAATGGCCCGCAGGCCAATTTCAGCCCATGGCCTGTTTTTGTAAATAATTTTTTATTGGATCATAGTCATGGTCATTTGTCTATGTATTGTCTATGGCTGCTTTAGCTCTAAAACAGCAGAGTTGAGTCGTTGCAACAGAGAATACATAGCCTACAATGCCTAAAATACTTACTATTTGGTTCTTTATAGAAAGAGTTAGCCAACCCCTGGTGTAAAATGTTCTTTACTTTATCAAGTGTCATCAATTAATATTAAATAGAAAGAATTAGACTGTTTCTTGAGCCCTTACAGAAAAAGGCCCTATTACCTGGCCTGGATGTGTTGTTGGAATCAGCTGTCCTTGCCTTACTTTAGCCATTGCATAGAGCGTGAAATCTCATGAAGTTAGAGAGTATCTATGATTTAAATTTCAGCTCTCAGCAATTGAAATAAAGTCATGGATACATTTATTAGAGGATTCTAGTTATGTTCATGGTATATCTCTAAAAGTTTAGGGTTGATGGCATGAACTCTGAGTAGAGATAGTGCATAAACACATTGATCTACTTTTACTCTCTTCCAATGCTTCGAGCAAAGGGATTTTTTTTAAAAAGCATAAATCCACAAGGACAGGATGAATGGGTAAGTTGAAAGAAACAACAACATTCTGAAAGCTGAAAAGCATGTGAATGAGTTGTAAATTATATGGAAGACCCCACCACCACCACCACCAAAAAAAAAAAGAAAGAATTTAAGCCAACAGCAGGGAAAGCTGAGTCCCCAAAAGGCTCAGAAATTGGTGTAACAAGTACCTTTAAAGTGAGGTGAGTGCCCCTCCTGAATCCAGGCAAAACATGAGTTATTAATTCTCTGGCTGGGTAAAAGAGAGAGCAACTAGACTGGAGACACCTGGCATTCATAAGGGCAGGGTATGAAGTGACAACAAGAGGATTAAGTGAATGTGCGCATACTAGATGCTAAGGCCCTCAGCCCTCGTCCCTCTAGTGCAACCACAATGCCAGCAGTCAGGACTTTACTTGAAAAACATTTCTCTGGGGGGAATGTGACCAGCCCAAGAGGAAAGACCTAAAAAGTACTGAAATCAGCTGGGAGGGAAGATTCTCAGTGAAGCAGCCCAATCAGGTCAACAAGCCCCATTCCTAGGCTCAGATTTCTGATCAGCTCTTTTGTCCCTTGCTTTTAAATATGAGCGAGCAACCATGAATTTCCAGACATCTGGGAAAAATCTCTTAGGTGAAGGACAGAGAGTGAAATAATCAAGAAGGGGTAAAAAAGGCAATTTGGATTAAACAGAGACTAAGTAGGGAGAAAAAATCTTCAAATCATTAATATCCAGGGGGTGGGGAAAGAAATGAAACCAATAAATAAAATGGAGGTGCTATTTAAAAAGAAACTGTCAGAGAACATCATAGAGCTCTAGGAAACTAAAACTATTATAATAGAAATTAAGAAATCAATAGAAAAACTGGAAGATAGAGTTGAAGAAATTTCCCAGGAGGTAGAATAAAAAGAAAAGAAGTGGAAATTAAAAGTGAAAAGATAAGGTCTAATATCAGAATAAAGAAGTTGCAAAAAATGACAGACGATGGAAGAATATGTAATCAACAATTTAAAAATTCAAGAAAAATTTTCAGAACTGAAGCTCATGAGTTGGCAAATGAAAAGGCTCTATGAGTGCCCAGCCCAAAAGATGAAAATATACCTATTCCAAAGCACAAAATTATGAAATCTCAGGACATGGGACACTAAGAAATAATTATATAAGCTTCTAGAGTAAAAAAATTAGGGGCCAGCCCGGTGGCGCACTGGATAGTGCGCCGCTTGGGAAGCGCAGCAGCGCTCCCGCCCGAGGGTTCGGATCCCGCATACAGACCGGTTCCCGCTCACTGGCTGAGCGAGGCGCGGGAGCGACGCCGAGGGTTGCAATCCCGTTGCCGGTCCCCGGTCCGGTACGGGGGCAACACTGAGGGTTGCGATCCGTTGACGGACACGGAAAAAAGACAAAAAAAAAAAAAAATTATAATAATTTTATACATAGTGTCAGGAATCAGAATGACATTAGATTTCTCAGTAGCAACACTGAAAAGCTAGAAGACTAAAGCAATGCCGCTAAAATTCTGAAGGAAAAGAATTTCTATCCTAGTATTTGGAACCCAAACTTTCAATAAATTTGAAGGGATGAAAAATACATTTTTGCCTATTTTGAAGACCATCCTCCAGTAGTTTTCTGAGGAAGAGTGCATGGGATTTGGGGGATTTTCTAAGACCTTGCATGTCTGCAAATGTATTTTTCATCCCTTCAAGGAGGAAGACATTGCTCAAGCAAATCCCAGTCTCCTGGGATTTTCATTGCCTCCAGAATAGATCAAGTTCTCATTTCCTCTAGTCTTAAGCTATAATGTGCACACTAACCACTCAAGATCTTGTTAAAATGAAAATTCTGCTTCAGTAGGTATGAACTGGGGCCTGAGAGTCTGCATTTTTTTTAACCAGCTCCCAGGTGCTGCTGCTTCTGCTGCTGCTGATCTGCAAACCACACTTTGGATTGCAAGGGGACTCTGGACTACTGAAACAGCCTAACTGGTCTTTTCTCCAGCTGTGACACTCTTTCACCCCCCTTTCCTCCATCTACTAGAATAATCTTCCTAAGACAAAGCTTGGATTATGATTTGATGTTTGGTCATTATGTTCTGCATTACAGAGAAGTGACTGCCCCAGTGCTATTTTCCACTACACTAATTTTTCTTTCAACTGTGTCTAGCCTAAATTTTATCTATGTAATAAATTTTTTAAGTGTTAGTAACTTTTTCATGTTCAAGATTTCTAATTGATTCTTTTATATCCATTGGCATTTGTTTCATTTCTGCACAGTTTTGTTTCCAAATTTTTATTCTTTTTTAAAAAGTTCACATTTTTCTATTATTTTAATTTCATCTACAGTAAATTCATCTTCCATTGTTATATTTGTGTGTTGTCTTTCTAATCTTGAGTGAGAAGGTGCTCTCTCTCTCTCTTTCTGTCTCTGTATGTGTGTGTGTTTCCTTATATCTCCCAGATTAACACTGATAGTTGCACATTGCAGATCATGTGGCTTGGTTCAGTTTTGTTAGCAAGATTGTATCCCCAGACAGGCAGCAACTGTTGGCAACAAATTCTTTCAATTTCCATTCACAAAGTGGGGGAGATCATTAAGTAATGAAACTTGGTTGAGTTACATGTTGCTGTGTAACAAACCACCCTGGAAGTTAGTGTCCTGAGACAACAACAATTTATTATTTCTCACGATTCTGTGGGTTGACTAGGATCAGCTAGGTGATTCTTTTGTTCCATGTAGTATAGGCTGAAGTCACCCCAGTGGTTACATTAAGCTGGGAACTCATCTACTGCAGGAATACCAAAGATAATTTCTCATTCTTAAGGGCATCTCTCTATGGGGCTTGTCATCATTTAATATCTTGCTTGAGCTTCTTCACAGTGTGGCCATTGGCTTTCAAGATGAAAGATTCCAATAGGACATACCCCAGTCCACAAACACTTATTAAGCCTTTGTGGCATCTCATTTACTGATGTCCTGTTGGCCAAGCAAGTCATATGGCCAAACTCAGAGTCAATGTGTGAGGGGATCAGACAAGGGCACTGATATTGGAAAGCAGCCTATTGAAGGCCACCAATGTAACAGTCTCTCACAAGGCTGGTTCCTGTCTCTGGTCACACACAGAACTGTATTATTATCTATTTTTCTTCAGGAGCTGGACCCTGGCTGATGTCTTCCTTCTGCCACAAACAGAGTCCAGGACTTATGTGGCCTTGATAATGATCATCATTTTGCATTTGATACTATTTCTGATATATAGAAATATTTATCTTTTTAAAATCACAGCTATAACATTTAATTTTCTCATTTATATTGTATCTCTTATTTTTCTATTTGAAACAGAATGAAGATTGAGGAGTTTCAAAATCTTAATTGAAAATGTCATCCTGGCTGGAAGTCTGGCCCAACATCAGGTCCACTTTCCTTAGTAAGATCCTCTACCAGTTTGCTCCAACCTTCACTGGAAATGCCATTCTTCTGTCTGCCACTCTTCTTCTTCTGTGAATTACACAGCAGTGTTCACTGGATAATCAGCACATGTCTCTATACCTTGTTTACATTTTTCGTGGAATGATCTTGCTCCCAAAAGTTCCATTGACACCCTCTACTTATTCTTCTAGTCAAATGTTGGCAGCCAGAAACACTCTTTTCCTCTGAATTCCCAGTATTTTTCTTGTATTTCTCTTAGAGCACTTATCACTTCCTACCTTTTATCGTAGATATGCCATAACTTCGTCTTGGTTGCTTGGGGGTAAAGTGCATGTCAGATTTTCTCTGCATTGTGCCTTGCACATAGATAGCAGACTCTCAACACATATCTGTTGCCTTCCCACTCCAAAAGTATCCAAGGAAGCTAATTTACATATGAATTTTTAAAGAGCTGAATTTCAAGGGAAGATGACATCCATACTTATTCTACATCTTCTCCATTTTAGGTCATTTAATACTACAGCTGGTACTGATTACCCCCATATTTTATTAAGTGTAATCAGAATACAGTGCATGTAAGTATTTTGCTCTAATATTAGTGGTTTCTAAGAAAATTCTCTAAAGGCCTATTTTGAGGCTATACATTTAGGCAGAACACTATAATTAAAATTATCCCTAGATTTGTATCTTAATCCTGCTACTACAATTTTCTTTTGATTTTTAGAAAATAGCCTTCAATGGAGACCTTTGCTTAAGATTTAACTGACTGTAAATGGAATCATGTACTCACGTGAGATTCTGAACCCTTGAGAAGTAGAATCATGATTTATTCATCTTTCAATGCTCAGTGTCTAGGACAGAGGCTGGAGCATGAACATTAAATGTTTTCAGACTTTGTTGGAACAGCCTGCAGGCTCATCAACCCCTCCCCCACACAGACTCAGGAACAGTGTGCCTTTATCAATATCTATTTGTAACGGTCAGCCTATTCTACATTTGAAACACAAAGAACCTTTTAAGAAAAAAGTGGATTTGTTTTTACTATTGGTAAAACGTTTAGAAAAAGCTAGGAAAGATAAAAAGATGTTAAAACAGAGGGGCTATGTTTAATATAGTCATGCATCATTAAACAACAGGGATATGTCCTGAAAAATGTGTCATTAGGTGATTTTGTCATTGTGCAAACATCATACAGTGTACTTACACAAACTCAGATGGTATAGCCTGCTACAAACCGAGGCTATATGGTATAGCCTATTGCTTCTAGGCTACAAACCAGTACAGCATGTTACTGTAGTAAATACTGTAATTGTAACACAATAGTATCTGTGTATCTAGACATATCTAAATAAAGAAAAGATACAGTAAAAATACAGTATAAAAGACAAAAAATGGTCCACCTGTATAGGGCACTTGTCATGAATGAAGCTTGCAGGACTGGAAGCTGCTCTGGGTGAGTCAGTGAGTGAGAGGTGAGTGAGTATAAAGGCCGAGGTTATTACTGTGCATTACTGCAGACTTTATAAGCACTGTACACTTAGGCTACACTAAATATATAAAAATATTTTTCTTTCTTCAATAATAAATTAACTTAGCTCACTGTAACTTTTACTTTATAAACTCTTTTCTAAAACTTTTTGACCATTTTGTAATAACACTTAGTTGAAAACACAAACACACCGTACAACTGTACAAAAATATTTTCTTTCTTTATAAGCTTTTTTCCTATTTTTATATATTTTTTCACTTTTAAAACTTTTTGTTAAAAACTAAGACACAAACACACATATTATCACTGCCTTCCACTTCCACATCTTGTCCCACTGAAAGGTCTACAGGGTCAGTAACATGCATGGAGTTGTCATCTCCTATGATAGCAACGCCTTCTTCTGGATTACCTCCCGAAGGACCTGCCTGAGGCTGTTTTACAGTTAACTTTTTTATATATATATAAATAGAAGGAGTACACTTTAAAATAATGATAAAAGTATAGTATCTAAGTACATAAACCAGTAACATAGCCATTTATCATCATTGTCAACTATTATATAGGGTACATAATTGTATGTGCTATACTTTTATCCGACTGGCAGCACACTAGGTTTGTTCCCACCAGCATCATCACAAACACGTGATATTGTGTTTCACTAAGACATTATGATGGCTACAACATCACTAGGCAATAGGAATTTTTCAGTTCTGTTATAATCTTATGGGGCCACTGTCGAATATGCGGTCTGTCACTGACTGAAACGTTCTCATGTGGCATCTGATGGTATTCCTTGTATTCCCCACAAAGCCTTTTACAGAGTAGGTACTCAGTAAATGTTTGATGATAAAGATAGGAAATATTTGTCCTATTTTGAAAAAAGTCACAACTCTTTTGAAGAAGTATTGGCATCAGGATCTTAGAAGATTTATGCAGAATTTCAAATGTGTATTGTGATCAGAACTATGGCAGGGGCAAACCAGGGACTCAATAAATGAGGCTTAACCCTTGTTTATACCTTCCAGGATTTCTACCCCACTCTTTGTCTTAAAACGTTTTACAAAAATGAAAAGGAGATCAAAGCAATGCTTTATCATCTGGTAGTATCGCTTTTATCTGTGAAACCAACTGCAAATTATTAAGCTTGACTAAGTGTCCTCGAGTCTTCATCACCTTTATTCTCTCAATATGAACACAGGGCGGAGTATCGATTGCTACTCGAGCCTTACACATTAAAGTTAACCCATTACTACACTTCAAATCCTACAACCCAAACGCTCTTTGAATGATGTCACCACACGGTAATTTTTATAAGTTACACTCCATGGATGTCTAATATGTGCCAGAGAGTGTGCTGGTATTGGGTAGAGAAAATCATTAATACAACTAAAACCTATTCACTCTCCATCACCAAGAACAGACCCTGCCCCAGCTTACTATCTGGCAGGGAAGGCAGACATTTAACAAGCAAATACAATCGCCAGTTTTCAGAAGGACGTCCGTGTGAGATCCCAAGACACAAGTCATCAAGGATCAGAGTGAGGAAGAATGGGGACAACAGTCAAGCAAACAACTTGAATATCGACCTGATAAATGCTATGCCAGCATATGACCAAAGTACTAACAAAATACAAAAGTGGGAGTATTTAATTCTCTCTAGAGGCTTGGGAAGGGCATCAGGAAGGAGCTGAAATCTTCAGGGATGAGTAGGCTTACCCCAGGCTTAAAACTGGTGCCGGCAATGGCGGTGGTGATGGTGCTCAGGAAGGAATTTGTTCTTGAAAGTGCACGCATGGCAGGGCTGGGGAACTCCAAGTACCTACTGCTGGGGTGGATGGCCATCAGACCACTCTCACTAATTCTTCAGCTTCTTGGCCAAGCACCACCATAGCTAGTTGAATCAGTTTGAGTGGGAGCTGATATTTCAGATCAGACCTCAGATTTTCCCCACAGAGTGCCAGATAAAATAAAAGATCCCCAGTTAAATTTGAATTTCAGATAAACCACGAATCATTTTTTTTGTGAAGTCCCCAATATTTGGGACATACTTATATTAAAAATTATTTGTTGACTATATGAAATTCAAAGTTCATATTTTTATTTGCTTTGCTTTGATTTGAATTTTTATTTGTGCATTTGTTTCTATCACAAATAAATGTTGCTACCTCTGCCAACCCTACCAGAGTGGTAAGAACCAGCACGGTTCTACAGTGGCACAGATGATCACAAAACAAAACGCCACCGCGACCCTCGCGTTCTGTAATCTAATCACCCAAAAGTCTCACCAATTGGAAGCAAGCAGGGACAGAACGGCCTTCCACAAAAGAGACGCTGTCACTAGGCAACCAGGGCACACACCCACGCTACCGGCCGCAGCGCCGAGGTGACATACGCAAGCGCGCGCTGACGTGTAATCCCGCGTTAAAGGGTGGGGACGATTTAGCGTCACTCTTGCTTGTGACCCCACTCCCTCTTTGTGATTGGCTGCCTTGGGGGTGCGGCCCTCGGGCGCGGACGTTCCCAATTGGTACTTGGGAGCAGCGGGGCGGGACTCCGGCTGCAGCCGCGGGAGGTCCGGAGACAGGCGGCCATGGAACCCGCCGGTAAGTGCGCGTCTGGCCTCCGCTCTCCGGCACGATCTGCCGTTTCTGGCTGTGGCTGTGCTGTCCCCGTGGGAGCGTGGCGAGTTGGGGGGTGAAGCCGACCGGTCCGAGGACTGAGTCGAGTCGGAAAGTCTTCGGAGCGGAGTGGGGCTGACGGTGCATTGAAGGCGGCCGCGCTTGAGCTGGTTCCTAAGCCGAGGCGGGTGGGGCGAGGAACGGGGCGCTCCGGGAGCCCCGGCCTCAGACCCCCGCCCACTGTCCAGCCGCCTTCTACCTCCCTTTGGGCCCGGCCAGACCCTGCCTGTCCCCGGCGGGGTCGCTGACTGAGCGGGGGCGTCCCCTCCTTGGACAACCAGCTCTCCGGGAGTGAAGCGCGGGGCAGTGCCCAGGGATTAGGTGGAAGTCCCGTCCTCTTGATCCCCAACCCCCGTCAGGGCTCTCTAAGGCGACTCAGGACCCTCTACTGCTAGTGACTGCCCTGGGC
Source organism: Galeopterus variegatus (assembly GCF_000696425.1). NCBI lineage: Eukaryota > Metazoa > Chordata > Mammalia > Dermoptera > Cynocephalidae > Galeopterus > Galeopterus variegatus. The sequence continues at coordinate 104,151 of NW_007731037.1, forward strand.
TTGTTGGCCGTGGTCGAGAATTTGACGGTCATCTCGCGTCTGCCACTGAAGTGGCTGGCTGGGTGGAGACTTTGAACAGATCGCTCAACTTGTCCGTAAAGTGAGAGAGGTATTCACTAGATCTCGAAGCCTCTCTTCAGCTTTAAATTCTAAGATTCTATGATTGTGCTGTATATTTAGCTTTTATGGTGTAAAAATGTTAGGAGCGCTATCCTGGTGGAAGTAGGCAGACTCCTCAGAACATTGCAGCTTAATGACAAAATTTTAAGTGACTTCATTTGGTTCATTACTCACTGTTTTCGTGATCACTCATCTTTGAAAACTGAATAGAACTGGAAGTTCGGGTTTAGGTGACAAACCACAGTAAGAAATTGTTAGTGAAGCCACTTCAAAATACAAGCTTGAGGAATCTTAATATTTGCTAATATTGAATCTCAATTAGTAAATTCAGTTCTACAAGCACTTCTCGAGTATATTTTAAATGTAGATGAATTTGTTGGAGAGAATAGATAAGACTTTGCACGCACAGTTAATTTGCATTTTCTGAGTTTGTAGGTGAAAGCTGAAACTCAGAGCTCTGGGTGGCTTCCTGTTGTACAAGATAGTTGAGTTTCTCTAGCATTGGAAATCTCATCTGTGAAGTTGAGGAACATTTTCACTAGATCTCTGAGACTTTCTTTAGCTTTGAAACTCTAAGAATCTATAATAGTGCTGAATATTATGTGGGCATTTCACGTTGATATGGCTGTAGGGGACCCCCTGAGATAAACTTAACTCACTTTAGAAAATGTCCCCAGATCGAGCCCATCTGTAGTTTAGCCTTTATCTTCAGATTCCACACTAGGGGAGGAACACTCCTGAAAGAAAGGCTTACATAACTGAAAGAAAGGTCAAAAAAGTGACTGGAGCAGTTTGATAATCACCGTCTTTGAATAAGAAAGGAAAAAATGTGATTTGTTCGCAGCCTGCCCTCCAGGTGACACTTGAAAAAGGTACTCTCAAAAACACAGTTCTAGCTCCAGGTATATATATATATATATATATATATATATTTTACTGGGCCTCCAAGCTGTCCCTTCACTGACATCTCATCTGATGTCTGTGTCTCCACAAGCTGTTCTCACAGGTCTTTATCGGCTCTGCCAGAGGGGCCGAGGTGTCACCCGGGCCAGTGTCATGTGGTGAGCTGCACGTGTCCCTGCCGTTCCAGCTGTGGGAGAACAGTGTTAGCAGCTCATTGTCTGCATGTTGAGAAATGCAAAACTTACAGATGCATCTTTTGTCATAAAGAAATTTGAATTACAAATTTCAATCAGGAAACCAAACCACACTTCTTAGTTTTGCTCAGTTTTTATGCATCACCTTATAAGTTTTCTTCAAAAAAATTATCAAAAAATCTGTCCTAGTAGAAATTGCTACATTGTAAATAGCAATTTATTAGAAGTGTTGCCTTGGTGTTATCGGCACCGCACTCTCCCAAGTGAGCCATGGGCTGGCCCTTCCAGGTATATTTTAGTGAAAACCACAAACCTAATACTAAGAGAAATTTATGAGATTAATTGAATCAGTGGCTAAGATCTGGAGCAGGGGTCAGCAAACTTTCTGTAAAGGGCCAGATGATAAATATTTTAGATTCTGTGTGTCATATGTCCTCTGACACAGCTATTCTGCTCTTGTAGCCATTCACATGAATGAATGGGCAAGTCTGTGTTCCTGTAAAGCTTTATTTACAAATATGGGCAGTGCGTATAACTAGGTTTGAATCCTGGCCTGTTTTAGTTACTGTATAACAAACCACCCAAAACTTAGTGGTGTCAAATAGCTATTTGGTTATGTTTCATGATTCTGCAATCTGCCAGGCTGAGCTGGTTGGTTCTTCTGCTGGTCATTGCAGTGGTCATTAGTGAGGCTGCATTTAGCTGACAAGTTGGCTGGGCCTTGGCTCTTTCCATGTGGTCTCAAAGCTCTTCCCTCTCCACATTTTTTTTTTCCCACATCCCTCTAGCACAGTAGCTGGGCTTCCTACATGGTGGCTTATGGTATCCAAGAGTGCATGAGTAGAAGCCACAGGGCCTTTTCAGGCTGAGGCCAAAAATTTGCACATCACTTCGACTATGTCCTATGGGTTAAACCAGGTCCACATGCAAGGGGAGGGAACTATAGAAGGGTGTAAGTACTGGGAGGCAGGACCACCAGTGAAGCAGACTGCCTCAGGTGATTGTGGACAAATTCCTTAACCTCTTTAAGCTTTAGATTTTTCGTTCATAAGATGGAGTTAATACCTCATAGAGTTTTGGTGAGGCTGCAGTAAGATAGAGAAAACTCTTAGCATGTAGTGCCTGATGTATAGTGGCCATTTAATAAGTAGAAGCTGGTAAATTGATAAAAGTAGAAGAGAAGAATATATGTATCAATAAATATATGGATATGTGTATGGATATGTGTGTGTATATGTATTTAATTATTGGAAAGAACTGGTTTGTTAGCATGGCAAATCATTATATACTGTGGTGTAACAAACTTATTTAAAATTATGTGTAGCAGTATTTTTAGAGCGAAAGTAAGACTGCAGAGTCTAGTTTTGTTGTATGGCACATAGTAAATGCTTAGCAAATAAATGTCAAATGAGTAAATTCATTATATACTTTGTTTTTATTTCTAGGGTAAAAATTAACAAATTGACATTGAAACAGTATTTATATCTGGATTTGGAATATGGAATGTGTTTTGTCTCTGAGCTGAGCTCCTGTTTTACTTTCTTTTTTAGGTAATAGAGGACACATCTTAACTGGGTTGCTCTAAGAACTGATGTCTAAACCATCTCAGCATGGCCTGTAGAGGAGGAGGTGGGCATGGCCAGCCTCCCTCAGCTACACTCTTCCGGGTTAGCCCTGGAAATCTTTCCACACGTAGAACCCTTACCCATAATATATGCATGGTGTCTGACTTTTTCTACCCAAATATGGGAGGCGTGGAAAGCCACATTTACCAACTCTCTCAGTGCCTGATTGAAAGAGGGCACAAGGTCATAATTGTCACCCATGCTTATGGAAATCGAAAAGGCATCCGTTACCTCACTAATGGCCTCAAAGTCTATTACTTGCCTCTGAAAGTCATGTACAACCAATCGACAGCCACGACCCTCTTTCACAGTCTGCCATTGCTCAGGTACATATTTGTTCGGGAGAGAGTCACAATAATCCATTCACATAGTTCTTTTTCTGCCATGGCCCATGATGCCCTCTTCCACGCCAAGACAATGGGGCTTCAGACAGTCTTCACGGACCATTCCCTTTTTGGATTTGCTGATGTCAGCTCGGTGCTTACAAACAAGCTTCTAACTGTATCTCTTTGTGACACAAACCACATCATTTGTGTCTCTTATACTAGTAAGGAAAATACTGTACTAAGAGCAGCACTGAATCCTGAAATAGTGTCCGTCATTCCTAATGCTGTAGATCCTACTGACTTCACTCCAGACCCATTTAGAAGGCATGATAGTGTAATAACTATTGTTGTTGTCAGCAGACTTGTTTACAGAAAAGGTAATGGAATGATAGCTATAATTGCATTGCAGACTTTTTTTTTTCCTTATAGAAAGCTGTTGAATACTTGTATGTAATGATTGTTTGGCTTTTCACTTTGTTTTATGGTTTTATAACTTCTTCTGCATTAAATATAGTAAAGAAAGTTCTAATATTGGTTTATACATCCAAGAAGAGAAATTTTTAGGATGGTGGTGAATGCTGCCCCCCGACCTTTGATGCTTTAATGGTTACTAAAAAATAAGAATAATAACCTGCTGCTGTTTAATTGATCAGGCCTTTTTAAAAATTGAAACAGCCCTGCATATGTGGTAAGAAGTAAAGGGCAGAGCCCACCACGTGGCCTTTACTTTCTGACTGCAAAAATAATGTCTTTTTTTTGCAGATATTTTGAAAACTAAGAAAAGCACAAAAATGAAAACTAAAGTCACCTGTAACTATGTTATGCAGAGATGATCCTAATGAATATTTTGATTTATAGCTTTCCTCTCTTTTTTATGCGTACATATACTCAAAATTGATGGGCTTGTTCTGTACATGACTGTTTTGTAGCTTGCTTGTTTCATTTAATCATATATAAGACATTAATAACATATTGGCAGGTAAGTGATGAAGAAAAGGGGGTTAGACGACCCAGGCTCAGATCCTGGCTCTACCCCATTGTGTGATTGAGGACAAGTTACTTAACGTCTGTAAGTCTCAGTTTTTTCATTTGTGTAATTTAGGCAACAATGGGAAACTTATGTGGGTTCAGTGATAGTTTCTATAAAGTACTTAGCCCAGTTTGTACTCAATAAGTGTTATTAAAGAGGATTTTTTTTAGTGCCTCCACAGCACTTAATGGATACCATGACAGAGCTTGTAGAGGCTTGTTTTCTAAAAGTCTAAAATAGTCTGGTTATTAAAAACATAGTCTTCTGGATGCTATTTAAAAACCTGTCTAGTAATCGAAAATGTCACTTAAAGTAGGGAATCATTTTTTAAAAGTACACACTCCCTTAAATATTTGAATTTAACCGAAATATTATGAGCACACACTGAATTGCCAATAGTTTGATGCAGGGCTCTGGCATTCGAGTACTGGTCCACTGATTTCAGCTGCATCATTTTGCAGTCACCTTCACAAAGGCATGATCTATCATTGCCACTTTGGGTTTCTTTTAAGTGGGGTGAGAACCTAAAGGCGTATAAGCAATATGCTTCTGGATTTTTAATTTGTTTTTAATTTTATACGTGGCTTAGGACAGCCCTAATGTGACAAGAACTTTTTTCTGTGACTTTCCTTTATTGGGTTTTTCAAACCGTTCAGCTTAGTTTTCATAGAAACTCATTTTGTCAGGTTATGTAATACTTAATACAGTGACAAGTCCAACTGACATCAAACAGTTTTGTGAACAGACGTAACTGATTCTTGGTAAGCACGCAGCTCAGCTGTGTACCAGCGTACTAGGGAGTGACCTCAAATCTAGATGTGTGCCTTGGTCGGCATAGTTTACATTTGGAGTGGAGAGCCTTGGTTGCCCCAGCAGTGCATTTGAGTGGAGGTTGGTAACAAAACTACTGAACTGCATTTTCTGGGGTGAAGGCTATGATGTGCTTTCATTCTTTAGTCAAGAAGATGTGAATGGACCAGCATTCTGTATTCTAAATCCCTCTTGAGGCTTTGGTAACGTGTTTGTTATAACTTAGAAAATGTGTCTAATTTATTTTTTAATTAGATAGATAGCATACCTTTGTGAGATAGCTAGCTAAGAAAGAGTAGGATATGTGTATGATCAAGGATCAGCAAAATTAACTACTCACACAAAGATTAAACTTTTTGCCTTTTAAGCAGCTGAGGTAACCACCAAAGGAGTGAACATATGGCCTTTCCTGTTCTTAGTTCAGTAACTCAACAAATATTTATCGAACCCTCTCTGTATGCCAGACACCCTGCAAAAAGTAACATTCTGAGAAGGACCGGCCACATTTGTGGCCCAAAAGTGAGTTGTATTAATGGTCCATTCCTTAATGTCAAATTAATTTTCTCAGGAGGTGTTCATTGGACCAGATATCAAAGGCCCACTGGAATGTATTAAGAGATAGGACAAACCAAAATTCTCACTGCCCACATTTTCTGGCTGGCTCCTTTCTGACCCCCCTTCTCAAGCCTGTTTTGCTCTTAGTCAGGGATTCCCAGTGCTCTGTGCCTGTGCAGGCATGACCTGTTTACTACTGTAGTGGTAATGACAACTTACATTTGTGTTCTGCAGTTGGTAAAGCCTGTGCATGGTACAGTACCACACTTGACCCTCCCAACAACTGTAGGGTACATATTATCTGCATGTAACAGACAAAGAAACTGAGTCTCAGAGAGGGTAAGTAACTTGCCCAGGTTACACAGTAAGTAACAGATGACAAACATGAGTCCTGCTCTTCTTGAATTAAGGTCTCCTGTTCCCCCACCTCCAGCCTGGCCACTATTCTCCTAGGTATAGATCATAAAATTCTTTAAAATATTGTTAGACCAAGCTTTAAAAGCAGTTTGACTCAGGGATTTTCCTTGCCCATTTTGTGTGAAAATCTGTTTGTATGTTGCATTGTGTTAGACTCTTCTTAGAGGCGTCAAAATAAATTGAAAGTCTTTGTATGTTCCATGTGTTAGATTCTTCCTAGAGGCACCAGAATAATTTTTTTTATAATGGGGGAAAAAACCCTTTATTCTTGGAATGATACTATAGATCATTGTTAATAGTAATCAGTTCCATTTCTTATAAGATGATTGTCAGGACTAAATGACATAATGCATTTAAAGTACATTGCCTGATGTAATGCATTTAAAATAAATGTTAATTATCAGCAATTATGATTATTGCTCTGTGTTTTTTGTTTGTTTATTTAAAGAATGGGCTTTAACCTTGTACGTCTTAGAAAGGAGGGAAAAGGGAGAAAGGGGGGAAAGAAAGAAAATAAGAGGAAGGAATTATATGAGGCTAAATGGTAAAAGTCACTTACTTTCTGGTTTGTCTAGAAATCCAATTGGTGGATTTGGTAATAGACTTGAAATGAAGATAGCTAAGATTTTAATGAGAAGCCCTCATAATTCAGAAAAGCTGCATGTGAATTTGTTTTTGATATATGCAATCATATCTTGAAAATACCAGTAGAGTTTATTTTACTTAATGAATCCTACTTTGCATTATTTAATAGAAATGCCACATGTATCATTTCTCTCATGTCTATTTTATAATTGATCGGCCTATTTTGGGGAAGATTGATGTAAGAAATGCAATTCTTACGTGTGTGTAAGAAATGCAATTCTTATGTGTGTGTGTGCATGCATTTTTTAAGTTAATAAACAGCTCTAAGTGGATTCTTTTACTTTTGAATGTGTATGATTTGTAATAGTTAAAGAATTAAATTCCTAAATAGTGTCAACATTGTCATTTTGCATAACCACTAACTTTTTCAGACTGGTAGGTCATGATTTATTTTATTGCCCTATATTACCTGAGGTTATATTTATATATTATGAGAAAATCTTTTTTTTTTTTTTTTTTTAAAAAAAGGAACCAAGATGCATCCTTTTGTTCTATGGAGTGTAATGTCTGACGGTTGAGGTTCTGTCGCCTTCATTTACTACCACTCTGGGGAAGAGGGCTATAACTGATTTGGACGGACTATTCTTTTAAATTTTCCTAATACAATAGTGTGCACTATAAAGTTTTCTGTACGAACTGCATTTTGAACAACATGGAAGCAGCAGTTAAACTTTGTTGCTTAGCCCTTTTTTATGGCAGGAAGTGGAGTCATACTTGTAGAATTTTATAGCTGAAAGAAGTCTTGGACTTTAGGTACATAGATAGATCTCTTCGTTTTATAGATCAGGAAACTTCCCCCCAATCAAAAGTCTCACTTGGAAAAAGGAAAGCTTGAACAAAACCTAGATCTCCAGTCAGTTGTCCTGCTCTGGAGAAAGCTAACTCCAACCTTAGCCACCTTAAATACCTTTTTTAGAAGTAGTATGTAAACACAGGTGAGTGACTTAAACACTAGTATGTTGAAATGAAAGAGAGTGGTCCATATTTTGGGTGTGTGGAAGATAACAATGCATGTCAAGGTCTATATCTCCCAGAATTGCAACTCTTGGGGGACCACTGGCAGTTTGTGAACGATTGCACCCTCCCAGGAAAGGTTTAAGAGAATTAGTTCATTTACTTTAAGGAGGTCATAGCTAATACTTTCCAAAGTTGAGTGGATTCTCAGTACTGATGAATTTCTTTTAAAAAGTTTAAATATTAATATCTCCAACATTCAACTTTATTTTATATTTTCAGGGACCGATTTGCTTAGTGGTATAATACCTGAAATATGTCAGAAATATCCAGATTTAAATTTTATAATTGGAGGAGAGGGACCAAAGAGAATCATTTTGGAAGAAGTACGGGAAAGATACCAGCTACAGGACAGGTATTGATGGATTCCATATTGTCTTGGGTGAGAACATATCAATTACCTATATTCAGTTTTGATCATATGTCTGCCTTAGGTGTGCTGCTTCTCCTACATGTAATTGATATAAAAAATGGAATGCAAGGCCTGTTTTTAAAGAATTGATATAAAATGAGAAAATCTAGTTAAAGAATTTACCCTTTTATTTTTTTCCATTAGCCCAATATTAGTTGACTTGGTGGGGACAGCTGATGGAGGCACCATGGAAGGCACAAAAAAAAACCACTTTAATTGGAAATGTTTGCAGATTTCCAAGATACTGTGTTGTGATTTAAATAGCGTGGTTCAAATTGTGTAAATTGCTGTGCACATACAGATTCAGACAGGTCTCTTCTTTAGTAACTTAGATAACATGTGAGGGGTGGATGTATGAAGCATCCATTTTAAGAAGGCCATTTTTCTGATTAGAAGTGACACTAACATTTAAGCATCAAAGTGTATTAATGTTTTCATTACATGCTAACCAGTTTTGGAAGATGAAATTTTATGTGTAACAAAAGTTAGAAATATGTTAGCTGTATGAGTTTTAATCCGCAGATGTGGCTTATAAATTAAATTTGTTTTTAACATGATTTTTCACTCCTTTCTTTCTTCCTTTCACATTTAAAAAATCAGGGTGCTTCTTTTAGGAGCTTTGGAACACAAGGATGTTAGAAATGTCTTAGTCCAAGGACATATTTTTCTTAATACTTCCCTTACCGAAGCATTCTGCATGGCAATTGTGGAAGCAGCCAGCTGTGGTTTACAGGTAAAAAGCTTTGAGGGCTTTTTTTCCCTCATTGTTGGTGTTTCTGTATTTGTAGTTTTAAAAATAATGAGACACATTCTGTAATAATTTTTTAACTTGGTTTTATTTTCCTAAGGTATGATTATGGTGGATCGTGTGTTCTTTTTTTCTTTTTAAGGTTGTCAGTACCAGAGTTGGTGGAATTCCTGAGGTGCTTCCAGAAAATCTTATTATTTTATGTGAGCCTTCGGTGAAATCTTTGTGTGAAGGGTTGGAAAAAGCTATTTTCCAACTGAAGTCAGGGGCATTGCCAGCTCCAGAAAATATCCATAACATAGTAAAGACTTTCTACACCTGGAGGAATGTTGCGGAGAGAACTGAAAAAGTATGTCACATGCTGAGAAAGATTGTACCTGAACTCTCACTTGATGTTTCACGTACACATTTGCTTTCTTTTTCACACAAGTTTGCCGTTTTTGTCCCATTGATTCAGTTTATGAAATCTCTTCCAAGTGAAAAGAGAAGAACTATTCATTACTTTTGGTACACATACTGGGCTAAGTTTCTGTCAAATTATTGCATTTGACATCTGCAAATAGCAGTAATACAGTCATGCCCCCTCATTAATAAAGAAGTTACAAAATGTCCTGGAAGTCACAGCAATTAGAGGCAAAACTAGTATTAAAATCTACTCTTAGACATGTTGAAGCTGTTTATCATTCTAAAGCATATAGGTCTATTAGCAAATATCTAGTTTTGCTGATTCCAGCGACTTTATAACTTGCGAATGTTTAATTTAGGCTACTTTCTAACCTCTTGTGGCACTTTTGCTAACTACTGTGATTTTCTGCAGGAAAAGGATTTTTGCATCTTTGAACTGATTGAGAACATAATAAGTTAGAATTCAAAATGTACATGGCAAAAGTTGGAAAAATGATCCCAAATAAGCAGCAATAGAGAAGTTCCAAAAGGACAGGTACAGGAAATTGATTAACACTCTTAGATAGGAGAGTACAGTTGTGGGAAATGATTCCTGCTTTCAAATTAGAGACTTCATTTATGCTACTCAGTTTTGTCCTTTACATCCTTCTCATGACTTCCTCTGCCTCATGCCTCTTATTACCATGTTACAAGCTGAATGGAAACAACTCGGCTTCTTAGTATGTAGAAACTGTGAACCGGGAAGACAGCCAGGTGGAGCCTGGAGAAGGTAGCGGTTTAGACTAGTGCTTTGTACTGTCAATGTATTCAGTGGAGCAACGCGTTTCTAGCCTGGAGTAGATAGCAAGATGGATCTGAGGAGAGAATAGCTCTTTACTGTAAGTAAACACTTTACTGTTTATTTGGTTTAAATTGTAAGTTCCAGTACATAAGATGAACCCATATTTGAATATGTTAAAAAAAACTCTTATCTCTAAAAATTGTATACATTTTGCACTGAAATATGAAATATTTGAAACAGTCAAACATTTTTGACTGAAGTATCTCGGAGATACTCTGACCTTCTAGAAGTCTTGTGGTATCTTGACCCATATGAAATAGCTACCTTTTCCTTTGGAAGTTGGAGTCTAGCACTGATTAGCTGTTGGAAGTGCACGTCGGAGTCACCTGGTTGGCTTTTTCAGACTCTGTATACTCCATCTTCATGTTCCCCTGCTTCCCCAACCACTTCTTAGGTTCTGATGTGACCCTTTAGGAGCAGAGATGGAATTTGGGATATGGTTGGCAGGGATATTTGGTTAAACAGGTTTTTCGGAGATACCACCCTGATTGAGAACCACAGCTCTGTAAGTTGTGACTTGTCCTTGATTGACATAAAACCTCAGAAGTCTAAGCTATTGTAGGTATTAAATTCAGAGGGAAAGAACTATGGTAACAGTTTGTCAGTATACGTCAAAGGAGCTAATTAGGATTTCGTTTTCTTTTAGTTATTCTTTTAGTTATTCTTGAAGTAGTACTAAAACATCTATTTTTGTTTTTTCTATTTTATACTCTGGTGATTTATAATATACATTTAAAAAAATTAAATCTTTGTTCTATAATGGATTGTTATCCTTAATATTCTTTTCATAGTAGTATATTGTTATTTTATCACTTAAGATCACAAATTAACTGACCTGAAATAAAGCTGGACAGATAGTTTGTAGTTGTTCTTTTAACTCTAGGACACTTTGATCATTTTCAACTACTTCCTCTTAGTTTAACTGTGCTATTTAGAAAATTGATCATGAAATTAAATTGGAGTGCATGCCATAAACATACTTTTTCAATTACAGTTCACCAGTCTCAGCATAATTCTCAACATAATTCTGATTAAAGTGTTTGTATTCAAAATGTCCTCAGGGTGAAAGAACTAGATGAAAACATTCTGTACCTTTCAAAGACCACTGACCTGTAGAACTTGCACTGTGTGTTATAACTTTCGGGAGTTCAAAAGGAAATAGATGGTTTACAGGTCTGATATGTGAAACTGAGCACAAGTACTGTTCAAAGGCAATTTAAAAACATGAATGCTGGCCCATTTGATGTGTTCTAAATAAGTATGTTTAAAGACGTTTGTTTTTTAATATTTTAGAGTTTAGTGCTTAGCAGCGTTTTAAAAAGCAAGCCATTTACTACCAATTTTCAGCAGTAAACTTTATTTCATTTGCCAATGTTTGACCTATACCATCTATTAAAGTTTCTCCCATCTTCTCTTTTATTTGAAATCCGTGAAATGTTTCTGTCTATTCTCACCATCCGTGCTCAGCACATGGACAGCCTGATGAGGCTGTTGAAATAGGAGCCACTGTGGACCCACAAGCACACTAGATTGTAGCTCATTGATTGTGTTCGATGTCGGCCAGATGCCAGCGAGAGCGGTCTCAGCCGAGTCAAGGAATCTTAACTGGCCAGTCCTGCTTCAGCACTGCTGAAGTCACTGCTGAGTTAAATATCATCCGTACAGGGGTGACCTGAAAAGCTGTTCAGACTTTGCAGGACTTTGGAATTCTAGTGGTCCACTAAAATAGTTGGTGATCCCCTAGGGGAAAGGAACTGTGGCTTAGTCTTTGTGTCACACAGTATCTAGTCAAGTGTTTTGCCCAGAATAAATGCCTGTGTTGAATCAAATGACAATAATTATTGTGATTAAGTTCATTAAGGACATCATTACTATAACATCAGCAAAATGTGAGCGACTTCTGTTTGCATGTGTTTATAAAGCATTCCTGCTTAGTCGTTCATCGTGGAGCGTGTGATGGGTTGGAGTGTTCATTCTTGGCCTTTTCTCCCGCCAGGTGTATGACCGGGTGGCTGGGGAAGCTGTGTTGCCGATGGACAAACGGCTAGACAGGCTCATCTCTCACTGCGGCCCAGTAACAGGCTACATTTTTGCTTTATTGGCTGTGTTCGACTTTCTCTTCCTTATTTTCCTGAGATGGATGACTCCAGATTCTCTCATTGATGTCGCAGTAGATGCCACTGGGCCAAGGGGTGCTTGGACTCATCAATGCCCTCATAGGATCAAAAGGCGTGAGAAGAATAAGATGTTTAAAGCCAGATAGAAGAAGCCTGGATTGTGTAGTTTTAAATATTTGTAACACTTATATTAAGACTATTGAATATAACCTTGCTTTTTTTTTTTTAAAGTTAATTTAGAAAATTATGCTACCTCTATATCATCCATTGTTTTATTTTGAGGAAAGATAAAAACTTATGCAATTCCTGAGTGTAGAAACTCCTTGCACTTATTTAAAATTTAGGAGAGAACATTTAAGCCACTCAGGTATGAAATTTTTCAGACTTCTGAAATCCCTCTAGCAGAGATGTTTTAACATTATATTTTGAGAGCTTTGGGTGCTGAAGGGCCAAACGTTTTCTGGGCATTTTTTGGCCAGTTTTTAATGTTATATCATTAATTAGACATTCACCAGATGTTTACAAGTTTTCTTTAGGGAAGTACAACAACTATATGAGCTATTTTAAGTCATGTTCATGTACATTTATTAGTGATTTATGTCACGTTATATGTCCACTAAGTGTTACATATAATCAGCAGGTTACTTGAGTAAAGTGGTTCATTAGTTACCAGCATGTTTTGAGCAACTTCTGTGTGTAAAACGCTAGCTAGAGACTTCCTGCCCTTAAGGACCAGGGGTGCATTCGCTCTTTGTTTATCATTCAAATGGCTTATTTCATTGTAGTCACAGTTGACATGAAATGGTAAAATAGCCAACATGCCAAAAATGCTCATGCTATTAATTGCCAGGAAGAAATTGTCAGCATACTCCAAGTACCTCTCAGATCCTGTAGTGTGCATTCTCCTAGGTAGAACCTTCATCTTCAGTTGTGTTTATGAAATACTTTTTGCTTTTTAAGTATTAGGGACCGAAATCACTGTTGATGATAATGCAGAGAAACCCTCCAGATTTTTCAGTATGTAATTTAGTCCTATGTAAATAAATGCCTTCATGTTTTCTGAGCAGAATGTATGAGGTGTGCCATCTCAAAACCAGCTGCTACCCTGTCCTTTTGATATGTCACTACCCTTCACTGTGGCCTAGCTGGTGTCTGATAAGTATTGTCAGTGTACAAAAGGCTTTACTCCAGAATGTTTTATTTATAGCAAACTGAGTCTGAAAATTTTAGGAACACAGCCGCTTTGTTGGATGGATGCTGTTAACTGTAATCATTGCCCAGAGCCATGGGTTTTTAACCCCAAATTATCCACATGGTGTGTATTATTAATTCCTTGAACTCTTTAGAGTAAGTTTTTGTGAGAAAAGGACTGTGAAATCAAATCAGTGAGAAACTTGTGGGTGCACTAGGTAGATTCTGTCAGTATTGTGATTCTGTACAGGATTTTTTTTTAATGACCACATTCAAGACTTCTTATTTTGTAAAATATCTTAACATGCCTATTAACCGATTGCACTGAAATCAGAGAAATATATTTCTGTGTGTTTGTACTAAAACAAAAAATTACGAGTGCAATTTTTAAAATCTAGAAGTTAGGGGTTCTTGTATTGGAGAAAAATGTACTGATCCAAACCATTCAGTCTTATTGGGATTTCTATGCATAGAAACTGACATGGAAATATGAAACAAACAGTGCCAATATTCATGGTAAAGTGAAAAACTAACATTTGGTTTTATTTATTCTACTCATCAGTTTCTAAAGGCACTACTATTTTTTCTTATATTTTTGCATCTTAATTTTTTCAAAATTGTCATTTAATTCTTAAATCATCATTTATTTAAGATGGAAATAGGATTTAAAGTTAGTTGCCTTTGCATGTAAAATACGTAATTTTTAAAATTATTTTCCTTTTTTTTTTAACAAATTTTTTTGTCTTATGTAAATCTTAATTTTCAGTCTTCCTGGATACCCTAATGTAACTGTCAGTGTTGCACTGGTCAGTATGTGGAAACATGTTGTTCTGTCCTGCTACTTAAATTTATTTGAAAGTGAACTTACAGTGATGAGGAATTTATGAAAAATATATTGAATTTCTTTTGTTGTTACAATGAGTTGCACATGTAAAACCAATTTGCTAAACCATGCTACATGTCCAAAAATAAAGACCAGAATGACATTTTGAGAGTTTTCTGAGTTTGTCTTGTTTTATGAACAGAATGTTTGCTAGTGGAACAGGGTCCCACCACCCCCCACACTTTCTTTTTCAGTGCAATTTGATGTATTGCTTGGTCTGTTAGTAAGACAGGAAATGTCCTTCAGATGATGAATTACTCTGTCATCTTATTTCTAGAATATATGCTCTCTTTTACTCATGGAATAGCAAGTTCAGTTGTACCTTTGTTTCCTGATCCAAGCAAGCACTAGAGTCATCACATAAGACAAATGAATGTACAAACTATTGTATGTGTGAACTGTATAATTATACTTCATATCTTGCCAGCTATTTTAAGAGAAATTTGAGTTTTGACTTCACTTACAGAAGCTTCTCCCCCGCCCCCTTTTGTTGAAAGCAGTGGAAAGCAGTCACCTACATTTATATGTTCTGATTTATCTTACACCAGAACTTACTTTTGGCCAAGTCAGGGTAACATAGGTCTGTGTTTACTTTTGTGAAATATTTTTAGAGGCCTCTTTATCCATCTCGGTATTCCCAAAAGAATGTGGCTAGATGTTAAATTGTATCATTCTGTGGTTGGATTTTTTATATGAAATTATGGAAATTAAAGTACTATACAGAATTTGATTTGTATTCTGCAGTACATTGTGGAGTTGATTTTACTTTATATTTTTCTATGGCTCAGTGGTTCTCAACTGAGGGGTGAGGGTGAGGGTGATTTTGTCCCCCAGGGTACATCTGGCAATGTCTCGAGACATTTCTGGTTGTTACAACTGGACGGGGGTGGGGCATTGGCATCAAGTGGGCAGAGGTCAAGGTTGCTGCTAAGTGTTCTGCAGTGCTCGGGACAGCCCTGCACAACAGAATTATCTGGCCCAAAATGTCAGTAGTGCTAAGGCTGGTAAACCCTGGTGCTGTTGATTATTTTACCTGTAAAAGATATCATGAATCGACTGTCCTTATATATCCATAATTTTTTATGCCGATTTCAAATGTAATGCTCAAATGTAGTAAAGATGGCCTCAGAAATAGTGTGGACATCCATTTGGACCTTACAAAAGTTGAGCTCTCAGCCAGCTTTTCTGGTATGTAAAACATACAAAGGACAGCCATGTTTTAAATGAAAAGACCAAAACAAGATTGAATAATGTTACAGTAGACATCTGGTCTGACATGATCACCTACTTGGAGTACAATTGAAGAAAAAGATATATAAGGAGAGCTAAAATACTTCATGTGTTTTCATACATTGGCGTTCTACCAGGTAATCTAAGCTCGGCAAAGTAACCCTTATATGTTAATGTCTGTTCCTTGAGTGTGAAAACAACTCAAGATCTTTAAAGTGCTGTAATACACTGAAATGGATGAGCTATATATTGGGGCTCAAAGTTGTGCTCTCAGCTGACAGCCTTTTAAATAATATAGTGAAATAGTTATTTAAAAGGTAGTCTTTCTAATTTACCTGAGTGATAGGAGAAACCCATATTTTTGCATAAAGCATTTTTAAATAAGATTGATTTAGCCTGCTGTTATAATTTTATTTTGGCTTGTCTCTTCAATAAGGTTTTACACATCTAGAAAATTGAATACAGACAAGAATGAAGAGACCTAGGGTGGTGAGGAAAATTAAAAATAAATGAATTTCACTTGTGTTGGCCAGCTGATAAGAGAATATTGTCCTAGCAGGGAAGGTATTGATTCATGGAATCTTTGGGTACTTCACCCCAAACCTAGGGCATCTCTTTCGTCCAACTCATTATGACTCTTCCATGAGCAAGGGTAGCCCACATTTTCCAAAAGGAGGTACTGCCTTTACTGATGCTTGAAATGGAAGCGAATGATCAGGAAGGAACTTTGCTGTGGGACCTTGTCATGGATGAAACTACCATAGTGAGTAGTCTAAGGCTTCCAGTCTCTTTTTAAAAATTTATTTATTTTAATTGACACATTATACATACTTATGGGGTAAAATCTGATGTTTTGATACATATATATGTTGTATAATGATCAAATCAGGGTAGTTAATGTATCTGTCACCTCATGCATTTGTCATTTCTTTGTGGTGAAAACATTCAAAAGCTTCTCTTCTAGCTGTTATGTAATATACAGAATTTAACCATAGTCACCCTATTGTGCAATAGAACACCAGAACTTATTCCTCCTATCTAATTGTATATGGTCTTTTTTAACTGGTCATATTTTAGATTTGGGCTTAATCCCCAGAGACCTTGAAATGAAGAGAAAATGAAATGTTCCAGGGAATAGTATTTCCCACTAAGAACAAAAGGTGTACGCTATTTGCACTTCTTTGTATGAACATCAAATAACTTGCTTTGTTCCGATGGGGTCTGAGAAGTTTCTTTTACCTTTCCAACCCTGCCTTCCAACATAATATAGCAAAAATAGAGGTTTAGGATTAAAAAAGGTTTGGACATGAATCCGTTTGATAGTACTGAATAATATAGTTCTAGAACTATTAGATGTTTCTGATTAGAAGGAAGTTTCTTTAGTTTATTTAATATTGCCATAGATGTCAGCACATGCAGTCGCCAAATCACAGTTAGGTTAAAACCTACAAACTGAGTTCTTGGTAACAGGAGCACTGAGTGCTAGAAGGTTTAAAATAGATGTCATATGATACCAATTATAACTCAGTGAAATTTTACAGTGCTAGGATCCTATACAGAGCACAAGCCAAAATGGAAGATGGTCCTGTTTTCTATGGCTTTAAAAACATTTTTATTACAATGTTTGCTACCTTTTTTTTCTTCAAGCTTTTAATTAAAGTTTTTTTGGCTCTCCTAACCCATTTCTATATCGTCAAAGGAAATAGAAAAGAAGCAGCTAGGATAGCAGAAGAGATCTATGGTGGAATTTCAGGTAAAAATACATAAGTTTGTTTCAATACTTAAAAAGAATACCCTCATAGATGATTCATATGAGTAGTATTTCTAGAAGGCAGATTTTATTTATACTTTTGTTTTTAAAAAAGTCTATCATTTAAAGTAGCAAATGGTGCTGGCTGCACCAATTTGTGAAGAATTTTTAGCTTTATTTTTTGCAAATTAGATCTATTAGCAGTTATGATTTAAGAAGTAGGTGGCTTTCGAAGAGCGTTATTACAAACCTCACTTCTACTGGCCAAAAGAATTACTTATATAGGATTATTTTCTTTAATGTTTTTAATCATACTTAACAATGAAGAGCATTCTAACAAGACTAAATTTCCTAAGGAAGTAGAATGATCAATATGATTCAAAACAGCAAACATGGCATGCTATATATATTTTTTTGTGCTGTCATTTGCAATTGGAATTGATTAACCACTTGTTGCTGTCTGGAAAAACCCTATGCTAAACCTATTTGTTCGTGGCACCATGCAAAGCACCGCAAACAAAGGTCATTATAATATGAAATGCCAAGATTTGGATAATACATTATAAAGTCTCATGCTTTGTAGAGATTAGTCTCCATTTCTTTGGAGAAACGACTCACCTTAATTGTAGTGAGATACTACAAAAGTAAATGAGTCAGATACGCCTGTCACTGCTGGGATTGTCACTTAACAGAGGAGTATTTATTCATAAACAGTTCAGAATTTCCCTACGTATTTTTAGTGTTTGCAGGGGTTCCAGGATTACATCATTCTTTATCTAGTATCCATTTCAATTTGCATCCAGGATTCTCTTTCAAAGTAGGCTTATGCTATGTGATTCTAATACACTAGACAACGGTGGTCTTATCCAAAGAAACAAGACCTCCAAAGACGAAGCATCAGAATGCTTCAATTAACTGAGGAAAATGAGAAGATTTTTGAAGTTTCGGGAAGTGTCAGAAGGCCCGGACTGTGGAAAGAGATATCTTTTGGGGATTACATTTGTCACACATTTCAGGGAGGTATGTTACTTTCACTGATTGAAAAAAAAAATTAATGCTTTTTAGTTTCAAGTTAAGCCTAATCTGAAAAGCTATTTTCTAATTTAACTTGTAAATTTAGGCAGGGGCTTTCTAAAATTTTCAGTAATAGTTTTGATGTTTTCATGGATATATCATCCTCATGGTTTAAATTAGGTAAAGCCCAACAAACTCAATATTAGCAAGATTGTGTTAAAAATGTTTTCTCCTATTGCTTGTGTGCATTATTTCTGTCTTTGTAGTCCTTAAGTACACTCTTAAAAGGTTTTGTAGTAGTCAAAATTCATGTGAGCATGGTTTGAATTTAAGTAAGTCTGGAGCCAGAATACAAATCCCTTAGAGTTTATTCTGTAGCTCAAATATATTTACTTGTTCAAGCTCCTAGGATAATAGTCATTTGATTTGCAAGCATCATAGTGTTATAAGGTCAAACGTATTTTTCAATTATTGTTAGCAAGAAGCAGGGTGAGAATAGTGCATGTTAATTTCTCAGTTTAATTTCCTTCCTATATTTATATGAGTGGTCTTCAAAAACTGCATGGAAAGACTCATGTTTCAGTTCCATTTTCCACAAACTTCTTGAAGTATACTCATATATATGTGTGTGTATACCTATACATGCATCACTACACTCTCACACACATATATAATAGAGAGTATATCCAGATTTGGTAAATAAGTCTTTCTATAATAATGTAGGGAGTAATATAATAGAACCAGTAGTTTTTACATGATTCTAATAGTGTTTTTTCTTTTGACATTGTTAGCAGTCAGATACTGTATATTTAAAGTCCAACAAAAATCAAATTTAAAAATCAAAAACAAAATTTTGTGAAAGTTTTAAACTGAAACCAGAAGTCACCCTTGGTGTTCATCGGTTAGGCAAATGTTTGCTGGGAAAACATGACATTTAATTAGTAAGCTAGCCAATTGACTTACAAAAGTCTCAGCCCAAGGTTAAATTTCTTGATTCTGCCTGCATATTCCATTCCTGTAAACTAAGCTATTGTCAGCAATGTCAAAAACAAAGGGAGGGAAGTAAAAAAATTCAGCCGGGACAGAGTTTAGATTTTCATAGGTCCTGGGCATTCTTTCTTTCTTTCTTTTGGAAACTACACCTAACATCCCTCATTAAATTTTTTTTGACTGTAAAATCTTTTGGCAAGTTTTTTAATTTTTTTTTTTTAATTCTGGAATTTCATATTCTGGAGTAGATTATTTGATATGTCTTTATGGTTTAAACTATTGTAGATAACTCATCACAGTTGAGTTAAGCTATGGTTGGCTGTTATTAATTTTGATTTTTCAAGCTTCTTTGTGTATTTTGTCAATAATATATACCTTTTTAAAAATTTGAAACATTGGCCTTGGTCCTTGTTGTTATGGCTAGAGCACCAGATGGATCACTGGAACCCACCTTCAATCCACACATATTTCTGTAGGCACTATCTTTCTCCATAGAGACGCATTATATGATTTTTCAACCTTTGCTAATTTGTACTAAGGTATATTTAGTACCATGACCTGGTCATCAAAGTTGATGAAAACAAAGTGTAGATATAGATTGAAATCTGTCATCCACAACCCTTGGGCCAGACATGTTTCGTAATTTAAGAGCTTTTGGATGTTAGAAAGATTACACAGTATGCATACTGTTTATTACACAGCACTTCCTGTGGGACCTAGAGCTGCCACTCATAATCGAATATTTTGTTCTGTCTATAGTGAACACAGAAATATTCACACTAAGTGAAAATACAAATAAAAATACTAAATTGCTTTACCTGAGTCCTGGCCATGTTTTGCTGCCAAAAGATTTTGCATCAAATTTGGGGAAAAGCTTGGTTTTCATAATTTAGGAGATTTAACAATTGCAGATAAGAGGTTGTAGAACTATAATACGCTGTTTTTTTTCTAAAAAAAAAAATGGCTATTTTAAGATAAGTCTAGGGCCAGCCCCGTGGCTCACTCGGGAGAGTGCAGCGCCGGTAGCACTGGTAGTGCCGAGGCCGCAGGTTCAGATCCTATATAGGGATGGCCGGCGCGCTCACTGGCTGAGTGGGAGAGTGCAGCGCCGGTAGCACTGGTAGTGCCGAGGCCGCAGGTTCAGATCCTATATAGGGATGGCCGGCGCGCTCACTGGCTGAGTGTGGTTCAGACCACACCATGCGGAGGGTTGCAATCCCCTTACCGGTCAAAAAAAAAAGATAGGTCTAAAACATTAGTTCTATTCTAAGTGTTATGCTTAAAATCACTTGTCCTCATTCTAAATTTAATAAACTGACCTTGATTTGACAGCCACACCTCTGTCTGACTCAGCATCCTGACTCCTTTGTCCTGTGTTTTCCATTCCAATAGGATTTTCCTGCCTTTGTTCCATTCTTGCCCAAACCTCTGCCTACCATTCTGCTCTTTAGTTTTTCAGGTTGTCTCTTCAAACCTTGGCCTAACCATCCTCTGAGTAGTTACCTATCTCAGGTGCCTACTTGCTTTTCCAAAGTTGGGACAACAGTCCCTGGCAGGGGCTCTGCCTTTCCACCTGTCACCTGTAGCTCAGCTCTCTTCCCTTTAAAGGGCTCAAAGGAGCCTTCTTTCTAACACATTACAGTACAGTTCACTGTGTCTAACACAGTTCATTGACGATGTTTCATCTCCCAACCAGAACTAGACAGTCTAAAGAATATTCATTTTAACTCAGTTTTATTATATTTTGGATATCTCAGGAAATTTATTATAATATGGGTTTTTCCCAAATACCTTTGTTTTGCTTAAAATATCATTAATTCTGCTAGGCTCTTGCCTGTATTTTGGTTCAAAATTGCAGTTCTTTACAAATTTTCATTTCTTTGATAAATGCTGCAGAAGAACATGTTACTTCATATGATTTCAGAACTTGAATAAAGAATAAAGATTATTCCATGGGCACTGGGGATTATAACCAGTTAGGTGGTCATTTTGAATAATAAACCAGTAATCTCAAATATTTGTTGTAGACAGGGTAAAAAAATCACAAAAACAAATTTAAAAAGAATAATTGGTTTCTATCTTTAATACTTGGGACTTAGACAATGATATTCCATCTGAACAAATTTTGTTTTAGGAGTTGTGAAATTGTTATTCAAAGAGTAAGAGATATAGAGAACTAGAGATAAAAATCACATTCTGAGAAAAATTCAAAGGGAGAAATGAAAAAGAACATGAGCACTTTCTGTCCACCTCCTCAGGAACAAGCAAACATATTCGTAAACTATCTTCATAATGTGTTTGCAGCCCTGTGACACCAGCAGTCTGCCAAATAACTAAAAATAGATTGCCTTAGAATGATGGAGTCCTACTTAAGCATTCATTTATTTGGAGAGCTTAGCTGCATATTTCCTGAAAGGAATGGAAAAACTCCCAAGCTGCCAAGTAACTTTTATCCTAAATTTCTCGCGATTAGCTCCTATTTGCAAAACAAGAGTGATAAAAGCAAGAGACTGTGTGGGGAACAAGATAGAAAAACAGGAGATCCCCACTGTGGCAGAGTTTCTGGAAAAGGGTTATATGTGAAAAACCTTCACGGTCCTTTGAAGCAAGTGTTGGAAAACAATGGGGCTGGATAGGTTACTTCCTCGAGAGTGATTGTGTTTCCAGTTGTGAAACAAGTGATTTCTACTTGTAAGGTGATACAATTGATTAATTTCATGCTATTTATAGAGAGATGGCAGATGTCAAAACATCCCACAAGAAGTAAATCTACTGGGAGGATAGGCAGAATTCAAAAACCAGTGATTCTTAAAACCAGAACAAGGTGTGTTCTGAAGTCCCCAAACTTGGGATTCATTCCTACTTGTGCCACTCACTAGTCATGAGAGCTCTTCATGTGAAGCAAAGTGGTTGTCATGCATTTTGGGGTGTTCCTGTTTGTAAGCAAGGCTCTTCCCTCCTCTCTTGAAAGCCACGGAATGGGGGCTCTAGAAGAAATACAAGTTTAGATGAGGGATGCTTGAAAGGAGGGGATCCTGGTATTTCACTGTCAAGTCGGAAGTCTGCTGAGACAGACAACTTGCTGAACTGCCCTCCCACCACCATGCTACTTGAATAGGGGGAAAGAGAACTGGAAAGCAGTGGTGTGGTGAGGGAAAAACCCAGGACAGCCACCAGTCCCTCTTTCTTGGTGCAGTGGAAGATGGTGCCACAGGTGTGTCACCACGACCTTGACCTCAGAAGCATGGAGTGGGAGTTGGGGGCATCAGAGGTTGCTGCATTGAAGGAGGACACTAGGAGATATGGCCAAATGTCAATGGGTAGGAAAGGCATTTGGGGGAGAGCCCCAAAGGGCGAAGGACAATGCACAAAGCCAGAGTGAGGCCTGTAGTCGAGGCTGAGCAAGCAGAACTGGCCTTCTTTTCCAGTTAACTGGGGAGAGTTATCTTCCCTGTTGCTCTCACCCACCCCCAGGGCACCGGAGGAGCTGGTGCCCAGAAGCAGCAGGTGGGAGACGTGTGAAGAACATGTTGCCCTTCCGCCTCCAGCCCCTCAGAGGGCCTGGCAGTGCCTAGAGGCAACGAGCTGTGAAGAGGATCGGAGATCACAGTTTACGGGGGCTGGCCTGAGGAGTTCCTGAAACTCTTTATGGAAGTATGACATAAATACAGAGAAGTGCACAAATGCTCAGTGAACAGCTGGGTGAATTTCCGCAAAGTGAACACAGTTGGGAACCAGCACCCAAGAGCAAGACACTGCGCCTTCCCAGCACAGCCCCACCATGCCCTCTTCCAGTCAGCCCCCGTCCCTCCTGTGGTTACTTTTGATTCCTAGCACCCAAGGTGAGTTTGCCCTCCTTTTGTCCTTTACAGAAACAGAACCACACAGCACATGCTCTTTTGTGTCTGGCTTCTTTCACTCAACATTAGGTGTGTGAGATTGATCCATGTTGTTGTGTACGGGGATCAGGTCTTATGAAACTGATGAGCAACAGAAAGTTACTAGAAAGTTCGAAATAGGACGAAGATGTGGTTAAAGTTTCTGCCTCCGGTAGGAAAGGGAATCATCACAGCCAACTTGAAAGCAAGTTTTAGAAATAATAAAGCCATTTCATGTTGATATCATAAGTTAGTGCTTTTAATAGCAACTTGTCACTTAAATATTGTTTTTATATTTAAATAAAGTACCTTAGGTGACTCAGGTTGACTGGCTATTGTTAGAACAGAAGAATAAGAAAGCCACAGCTGTGGGTTTGCATCTTCCGTTGGTCATGGTGCTGAGTTGCCAGCCGTGGGTCAAGACTGTCCTGCCAACCCCAGAGCTTGCATATCACTCCCAAGAGCAATTAGGCAGAAGGGCAAGGTGTCTGAAGCACACTTCACGTTGCATGAGATGGAGGTGCATTAAGAGAAAAGCAAGACTCACTAATTGAGAATTATATGCATACGTTATCTCATTATTTCCAGGTTATGCAAATTATAAATGTCTAAAGAGATCTAAAAATATTCCACTAATCAACTTTTAACCAGCTCAGGAACAGGTGGAGATACAAACACAATATATGTTCAGGTTAAAAATTTTCATGTGTTTTCCTTTGTTATTATAAAAGCATTATGCATTTATATGAGGAATATGGGATCACCAGTGATTTGATCTATCTATATTTTTTACTTTTTATTTTGGAACTAATTTCAACTGACAGAAAAGTTACAAGAGTGGTACGAAGAATCCCCACTTCTCTTTGCCCAGAGACCCCGTTCATGTTTAGCCAGCTGTCCTAATAATGTCCTTGATAGCAAAAGGATCCAATTCAGGCTCAGGTGTTGCCTTTAGATGTGTCTCATCAGCCCCCTTCAGTCTGGAACAGTTCTTCAGTCCCTCCTTAAACTGGTTACAGGCCAATTATTTTGTAGAATATCTCCTCAGTTTGGGGTGATGCACAGTGTCCTCATGATCTGCTTTGGTTTATGTATTCTGGGGAGAAATAGCACAGAAGTTCTCATGCATTCCCCCTGATGGCACATGATGTTCATCGCGTTCCATCAGATGGCACACAGTGCCAATTTGTTCCATCACTGCTGATGTTAACTTTGATTACCTGGGTAATGTGGTTTCTACAAATTCATTCCACTGTAAAGTTACCCCTGTTCCCTTTATAATTAGTAATTATTTTGTGGGGAGATAAGTTCAGGCTAATTCTATTACTTCTACATTTCTAA
Source organism: Galeopterus variegatus (assembly GCF_000696425.1). Lineage (NCBI taxonomy): Eukaryota > Metazoa > Chordata > Mammalia > Dermoptera > Cynocephalidae > Galeopterus > Galeopterus variegatus. The sequence continues at coordinate 128,590 of NW_007731037.1, forward strand.
GCTGGCATTCTACTATGAAAAAGCGCTTTCTTTTCTCTGTATTTATTTATATCAGCAGGACTTATAGATTACTATTTTGTTGGGTACGGTATAATATGGTACTCTCATTGTTTATTTTGATGCTCAAATTCTTCATATTTGGCCAGTGGAAGCCCCTTCAAGCCAGCTTCTGGATCTTTTTTGACATTTTCCATCATTCTTTGAGCACTTCCTTACTTTCTGGTGAGACATTTGAGGCCCATCTTACATTTTTCCTAGCCCAGGCCTGGGATCAGCCATTTCTCCAAGGAGCCCTGATTTAGGTTTTCTTGGTGCACAATGGTAAAAACAAACAAACAAAAACAAAAACAAAACAAAAAAAAATATGTATACACACACATCTACACTTTACATCTAAATTTACTTTTATATCTATCTAGATATATTGAAAGTAACATTTTCATACTGATTCCTTCAATATTAATCCAACTCTGCAGAGTTCATTCTAATTTTCCCCGTTTTCATAACCCAAAAGATTAGAGAAGATACATTGAGTTTTACCATAGAAGAGGACTTATTGAAATGTTTATAACCCTGGTTCTCATCTACCGGAAAAGGTCACTTTTTCTTTGAGGACTTGTTTTATTTCAAACCCAAACAACTTAGTCTTTGGTGGAATTTTGGTTTTTGCCAAGTTCACAGGTATGAAAAATCTGTGTTCTTAACACCATAAGGATCACCTAGAAGAGGCTGGTGAGAGGACCCCTTTGTGTTAAATCCAAATTGTATTACATTCTATTCAATGTATAAAGAGTGTGGTCATTATGTGAAAAATACTCAAATTTTGCAAACTAGAGTAGGTTTTCTTCTCAAAAAATGTTTTTCCTTTGGCATGCTTAATAGAGGGTTACTTCTCAAATGCCCACTTAAGCTGGTAAGTCTTGTTTGCTGACAAGCACTTACAAGAAAAATATGTTTGTAAGACAGTTCTGAGGCTGTTCGTTAGGATGCTGCCCTACCATTTCTACTCATTAATCATAAACTGTCTTGAGCACCTAACACCATGGATGTATTTTATTGACCTGCTTAGAGACCAAAGCATCTGCCAAATATTAGATTGCTATATCTCCATTTTATAGATAACGAAATTGAGGTTCAAGTAATTTTGGTAACTTGCTGATTTTGGCAGAAAAAGTGGTTGAGGTAGAAGTCGAACCCAGGCAGGCTGGCTCCACTGTCCCCGTGTTCAGCCATCACACTAAACTTCCCACAACAAAGTTGTTTGAGAAAAAACTGGAGAATTGGATAATCTGGAAAATGACATTCTGCATTTTCATAGATATGGTTCATTATCAAATGAAGCAGAGACGGTTACCTAGGGAATTAGGAAAAACCCAATTCCCCTGATCACTTGGGTCTCCTTCATAATGCGCATGCTGTTGTGTCCTTGTGGGGTGGGTGAGGAGGTGAGGCAGGGGAAGAATGAAAATGTGAAGGTCACTGACCCACTTTGTCATTCATTTTGCCTTATTCAGAGCTATTGGATTCAAGCACTGGTCATTATGTATTTGAACTAGAGCTTTTGCTTATTAAAACTGCCCCCCCAAAAGCCAGAGTGGTCCAATTCCCCCTCTCAGCACACACCACCAAACTAATAAACTTTACACTCAGTAACTTGTCACTCTGAAAGCGGCTGATGACAGAGAGGCTAATGCATGGTATCCGCTTCCTTCCTCTTCCCCCAAGCCTCCCCTCACAGTGGGTAGACAGCATGAACAAGCTGAGGAAGAAGTCTCCAGACCTTGACTCTGAGCTTAATTTGTGTTTCAGACTGCTGGGCAGATCGATCCCCACTTCATGAAGCTGCAGCCCAGGGGCGCTTACTGGCCCTTAAAACTTTAATTGCACAGGTAAGTAAACTCAAGACTTGATCCTTTGTGCTTTTGCTATAATCAAGCATCGTTCTTCATTAGCTTTGGCCATAGCAGAGGTCTTGCCTGCCTCATCCGGGTCCTAGCACTGCCATTCTAGGCATATGTATCCTCTTGTACCTCATGATTTATTCCTCCTGCCTCTCCTTTCTTGGGGAGCTGCCTCATTTTCTCCCCAGTTCCCTCCTTCCCCTTCTGACCCTTCCTTTACCTCAGAGGAAGTTCCCTGTGAGAGATGATGGTGGATGTCCTCAAATTTATGTTGTACTAACTCACCTCATGCTCTCCTAGTGTGCATTAGCAGCAGCAGTCCTCAAGTTGCAGTAGTCAGCTATTGCTGCATAACAAATTACCTCAAAGCATAGTGGCTGAAAACACCAACACTTAAATTCTCACGGTTTCTGCAGGCCAGGGAGCAGCTTAGCTGGGTGATTGTGTCTCAAGGTCTCTCATAGGCTACAAAGCGTCAGCCAGGGCTGTGGTCATCTCACAATTCAACTGCAGGAGGGTGTGCTTTCAAACTCATTCACATAGTGGTTAGCAAACCTCAATTCCTTGCCACATGGGCCTTTCCACAGGGCTGCATCATGAGATGGCAGCTAGCTTCCCCCAGTGAGAGTGCAAGAGAGTGCCTAAGAAGGAAGTCACAGTATTTTCATAACCTAATCTCCAAAGTGACATCCTGTCACTTCTGCCATATTCTGCTGTGAGTCAATAAGTCCAGCCCACACTCAAGGAGAAGGGATTACAGAAGTAAACCAATACCAGGAATCGGTGATCACTGGGTGCCATCTTAGAGCCTGCCTAACCCTATGACACACTATTTCAAGAGCAAGCATTAAAATATTTTGACAGACAGGTAAATCTTACTCCTTAGGAATGATTTATTCAAGTCTTAGAGATTAAGGCTACTTTATTTGTATTTATGACTATATCCCTGGCACCTTGAACAATGAGTGGTGGCCTAGGAAATATTTGTGAAATGAATGAACGTGCACATGCTCCACTTGCTTTGTTTGTCTTTGCAGATACATGTGTACAGAGGAGGCGAGTCACTATGTCTTTTTTCCACATCTTAGCAATAACCTCACCTGGTTTCCTTAACATTTTGAATCTAAACAGCTAGGCACCGTGCTCTTTGTGTGTGTATTTATTTTTTGCTTTCTTCTTTATGAGTTGTGTTACTTCTTAAGAAATTAGAGGGAAAGGAAAACAGTACTGCCAGCAATGATCAAATGGGCTTTGGATCTGATTTTATCACTTGCTCGTTTATTTTTAAGCACTTTAAATTTGATGTGATTTGATTATTTTAATATGTAATATATTCACATAATTCAAAAATTAAAATGATATAAAAACCTACACAGTGAAAAGTCTTTCATCCACCCTTTCACTCTCAGCCTCCCACCTTTTTATTTTAGAATAACTTTTTAAAAGAGATGCAAAGATAGTACAGAGAGTTCTTATGTACCCTTCACCCAACTTTCACTAATGTTAACATCTTACAAAGCCGTGGTACATTAGCCAAAAATAAGCAATTAACATTGGTACAATATCATTAACTAAACTGTGGACAATTGAGATTTTACCAGTTTTTCCACTGGTATCCTTTTTCTATTCCGGGATCCAATCCAAGATCTTACACTGGATTTAGCACTTCTTTATTTTTAACTATTTTTTGCTTCAATAGTGTGATTAAATGCATAAGGGACATTCTTCATTGAAAATTTCAGCTTTTTCTTGCTAAATCCCCACTTCTTTACCCTCACACACTAGTCAAAATGTGGTATTCTACTATTTTTTTCTGTATTTCACATTTAGATAGTGTGGTAAATGTGAGCAAAACATTAAACCAATGTAAGTAGATGTGAGTAAAACATTAAACCAAGATTCAGGAGCTCCTGGTTATACCGCTAGCTGTCACTGGCAGCGGGGGAGAATCAAGTCTTACCAATAATTTTAACTTTCTGCATCGTTATTTTCTCATGTACAATTAAGGTGATCCACTGTACATGGTCTTTCTGGCCTGCCCAGCATTAATTTTCTCCATTTCCAGGATTCTGAGATTTTTGCCACTTTTTTTTCTAGCACATTGCTGCCACCTTGTGGATTAGCCTGTTTTTTGTTTGTTTGTTTTTATTTTCTTAAAAGGAAATCATACATGGGAAAAGGAAAAGACTTTTCTAACTGTATTTGATATACAGTTTGAAATACATAGTACCGCTCTACAGTGATGATGTCATATTCAGGACATGAAAATAGACAGGACCTAAGAGGCATAGAGAGGCCATGTGATGAAGGGACAAACAATACTGGGAAATCCAGCTTCTGGGATGCAGCCAGCACTACGGAGATCGGGCAGGAGATGATGCCTATGAAGTTTGGGGGTCAGGGTCATGGCACCAGGTTTTGGAAGCTTTCAGCAGGTCAGTTACAAGGTAGGGAATCAAAAGCAGGGCTGAGCTGGGGTGGACAAACCAGTGACCTAACTTCTTTCACAGATAGAAAGTGGTAATCTTGGGGGGAAATGGTAAGAGCCAAGTTGTTAGAATGAGGGTTTGAAGTCAGAGTTGTCCAGCAAGCAGTTAGGCTGACCTTGTCATCTGTCACATGGACTCCAGGATGGGAAAGGTGGAGCATGGCAGCGTGGTGAGGGGGAATGTGTTAGATGTGTTAGGACAGGGTGGAGGCATTCGGACCTGGGTGAGGAGATAAGGGTTAGTTGAACCCCCTGGCCCCAGACCCTGGGATTCAGAGACCTCTCCATGCAGTGGAGTCACGGCCATAGCAATGCTGCTACTACACAGCATGCAAGCCATAGGAGCACTGTCCACTTCCTTTCTACTCTTAAGCCTGGGAGTCATTGCTCTGGTCCAGCTCCAGTGCGACCTCCTGAACCTCTCTACACTCCATCACCTGCTCCTCATACCCACTGCTGTTCGTGCCCACTGCAGGTCCAAACTAGCTATGCCTGGACTCATAGCCATGTCTTCCTCGGCTCTCTTTGCTTCTGCCTTGCATCCCTACCCCTCCAATCACCCCTCCATTGCTGCTACCGGTGTGCTTCTTCCACCACAGCTGATCTATTAGCTCACAGGTGCCTCCTTCCCTCTAAGGTATGCACTACCTGTTTGGCAATCAAGGCCTTTCATGATCGGGCTCCAAGTCACTGTCCTCCTTCATCTCCCCCCATCTCCTACTTCCCCTTTCTTCTCCAGTTGCTATCTCATGTGGGTCCTTTCTGATCCAGAAATAGCCAGCTATCCAACTGTGCCCTGCCACACTTCCTGTTGCTTCCTACATTTGCGTATTCTGTTCCCTCCTAATGGCACTCTTTCTTTGTCTTCTTAGCTTGAAATTTTTATGCTTCAAGCCTTAGCTAAATGCTATTTGTGAAGTTTTTTCTTACTCTCCACGTCAGATTCGAGGATACCCCATGCTCTCAACTGAAATTTGAATGTGCTTCCAACATAGCAGTATTCTTGCTCTTTTCTTTTTCATTTATGCCTCCCTACTAGGCTCTTGGAGGAGAGAGAACTGTCATAAGCTTGGAAGCCCCAGGTCCTAGTGCATTGTCTGGCCAGAATACTAAGTAAGCATTTGATGAATAAAGGAATTTGAGGATTCCACGCTGTGTTTCAACTCTTCCTGGTCATGGCCTCTCCTTCTCTATGTGGTGCTAATATTACACCCACAGACCCTGAAAACTTCAGAAACATGTCAAATGATGTTGCTTTCATTGCTGTCATTAACGCAGCATTTAAGTCTCTTCTCTCCTAATTGTAGGGTATCAATGTGAACCTCGTGACAATTAACCGGGTCTCTTCTCTCCATGAGGCCTGCCTTGGAGGTCATGCGGCCTGTGCTAAAGTCTTATTGGAAAATGGTGCACAAGTGAGTATGGCCCCTGCCCACTTAGGCCTGTCTGCCCATGTGCACCTGCTAACCTCTACAGAGACATTACCTTCCAGACTGCTTACCAACTGTGGGTGTGGGCAGGTCTGGTCCCATCCACGTCCATATTCCATCATCAGGTTATTCCTCTCTCTTCATCCTGTATCCCCATATGTGAACATTCTGTATGGTAATTCACAGGAATCTTTCAAAATTGTGATGCTGACTTTTAAAAAATCTTTGCTATAAAACATTAAAAAGAACAAATTTATGACAATAGAAAAACCCTCTTAATTCAACACCCTAAACCAACAACTATTTCTATTGAGCAGAATTATCAAATTAAATGAGCTTTAAATAAATAATGCATTGGGGGAAAAAACCCACGAAATTAAACTTTATCTTATTTTTAACTCGTGCTATTTTTTTTTCAAAGAATGACTGAGGTGGTATATATCATACAGATACCAGAATAGAATTATAGAATCAAAACTTCTGAAAATCTCAATGACACCTGTATTTAGTTGTCAGATGCTGTTTTGTTGCTAATTTTATTGTTTAACTCAGTCCTTGAATTTTTTATTTTATGAGCTGCTGTGGTTTTAGTACTTAATAACTATTTTTCTTTGCATTTTATATGGAAGTTGGGTTTCTACAGATAGACCTGAATATAAAATCATCCTTGTACAAACTGATTTTTCCGATGCCATTGTGGCTGTACATTTCCGTTAGGTAGTGCTTCTGTAAGTTACCACTTAGTCAGCTCATGGGTAATGATGGTGAAGTTTGTGAGGGCCACTTGCTTTCGAGCTAGATAACTGGAGTCACAGACAGACTGCTGGTGGGAAATGTTAAACAATGTCGGGTCAGAAAGAAGGTTTGGTCGGGGACAAAGAGAAAAATAAGATACGATCCCTTGTGATTGGCAATTTTATAAGGGCACAGCTAATAAATACTGTTTTATACTATTTAACATTTAAATCAGATTTAGATAAAGGAATAAGAGAAAGTTGGTCAATCAGTAGAAATTCCCCTTTAATTGGAAGTCCCATGGATACCTCAAACTCAAAGCATCTGAAACTGTGTTTATCACGTTCTTCCTTCTGGGGTCCTGCTCCTTGTCTCGGGTTCCCAGTTTCAGAGACTGGCCTCCCAAGCCCCAAATCTGGGAGTTATCCTATTTCTTCCATCTTCTCATATAATTAATCACAAAATCCTGCTAATTATACTTCCTAAGTGTGTCTCAAGTCTATGCTCTCCTTTGTCCTGCTCCTATAGTGGTCTAAAGCATTTATTATTGTATCAAAATGATATCCTTTTATGTTTGTCTTTCATGATAGAATTCAACCTACTCAAGGAGAGGCAATTATCTTACTTTGTTTCCAAAACACTGGCATCTAGGAGGTGTTCAATAAATGTTTGCTGACATAAACTGAGAGAAACTTACAGGAAATCAAATAAGATGAGGATAAGGACGATACTTAGTAAAAACAAATCCAACCAGTTCCACCAAATATTTTTCAGTAAAAATATAAATAGGTTAGAAATCCCTAGTGCATGAATTTACACACATTTTCTCCTGCCCTTGTCTGTGTCTTCCATCTTAGCATCTCATCTTTAACTTTCCAGTTTAGTGGGGGAGATACTGGAACCCTGGAGAAAAATCTCTTTTGTTTCTGAAGTGAGGAAATTTAGAATGCTGATTATCACAAGCATCTATCCTTAGTTGTTGAGGCAAAATGGTTTAACATCAAACCTCCATTGTCCTACATTTCAATCATAGCAGAGCCTCCCATCAGAATGTCTTGGTCCCCTGATGTTCTTTCCAATCTGTTGTTGATATGCAAATATGCCTCCTAGCCCTGCTGGTTCTCATGAGCCTCCCACACTTCTGGAAGGGTGGTTGGAGACACCATGTTGATGGCTACTTTCTATGTGCCTTTGTCTTGGTCATGATCTCTTTGGAAGTCACAGCTGGTGTATGCAATTTGTATGGATTATTGTCAGCCAGAGAGGAAATTTGTGTCAAGAAAGACAGTAGAAATGTGGAGAATTGCTGAGGAGATCTGTTGCAAGCACAAATTTGGGGACCATAAACTAGCGATTTCTCCAGTATTTTTGGTTCCCGCCATGTTTGTTATGATTGGGACAGGGAGTTAGGGCCATACTAATGGAAAATGGAAATAGTTATTGTTGTAAATATTTATTGAGTGTTTACTGGGTACCAGGCAATGTTCTGAATGTTTAACATATGGTAATTCACTTGGGCAACCCAATAACCTCATGAGGTATATTCTTTCATGATCCTTATTTTATAGGTATGGAAATTGAGGCACAGAGAGTTAGTATCCCAATACAGATCACTGAACAAATAAAAGAAAGAGCTGAATTTGAACCCAAGCTAATGATTCCAGAGGCCATGTTCTTAACAAACATGCAGGACCACTCCTCAATGATTAGGAGGCTGTTTAGAAGCTTTGGCCCCTTTTGCCTCACTTGTGATATTATTTATAGCTGGGAGTTGGTTGATAGGCTACTGGTGCCTAAAATCATGATACTGTAATGATATGAAGCTCCGTCACTCATTCACTGGTGTGGGGACTTTCCCCAGGCAGGTACATGAGAATACACACTTGGAGATGGTGAGAAAGAAATAGCAAGTCCCCTGGGTCTCTCTTTGCCCATCATTAGGTCAATGGAGCGACAGTTCATGGAGCCACACCCCTCTTCAACGCTTGTTGCAGTGGCAGTGCTGAGTGTGTCAACGTGCTGCTAGAGTTTGGAGCCAAGGCCCAGCCTGAGATGCACCTGGCTTCACCCATCCATGAGGCAGTGATGAGAGGTAAATGAACCACCACAATGCCCAGAAAGCATTGGTGAACTCACTCCAGTCTGCATGAAGCCATGGTCTAATGTTAGCCATATAAGGGTCACCCTCACCAGATCTTCCTCACTATGAGAATATGTGTGGCTTAGGAATCCCACAGCAGCAACTTTAATTTGCCTAAATCTTCAGGAAATACCCTGTAGCACAAAACAGCTCTTATAACCTGGGAATGTCTTCCCGTCTCAGATGTTTTGTTTCCTGAGGATGGTCTCTCAGCATGACTTTCCCAAATCTCTTGGCTGGTGTTTTGGTGGCAGCTGGTGCAGCCAAGACAGCAGTTGTGACTTCCATGAATTGTACCATGCTATGTCTCTGTCCTTAGTAGAAAAGAACGGCTCATTCTCTTCAAGCCCATAAAACATCAGTGACTAACATAAAATAAATTACGGAGGTGAAAGCCAAGGCTGATACTACCTCTAATGGAATAGTAAAAATATAACTGCCCACGATAAGCAATGTGCTACAGATGAGCTGATGACTTCAAGGTCATAGTTATTTTTTAAAGAATTGCAAGTTTAAAAAGCATGGTATTGGAAATCTTGAAGTTGACTCTAGACTCCTGTGTTTTCAGTTACTTTTGGTGAGGAAAAACAGTAAATCTAAATAATTTAAAAACTATATGCATAGGCTAGCCATGAACAGGAAGAAGTCATTGAAAGGAAAAGGCCATTTGTCAAAGGTCATACTCAAGAGCAACATTTCAGTGATACTCAGTAGTAAAGTTAATTCTTCTATATGAAGATCAGAAATACAATGAGAAGTTAGAACAGTCTAGAATAGGGGTCTTTGCTGGTGTAACTGAAGATGAAAGTCCTTATTTCAAAAGGCAAAAGTGAAAGATTTGCCTCAGGTTATTTAACATATCACTTGGTAATTTTTTTCCAATGGATTACTTTAAATGATACAAAAGACCCAAATCTCACCATGTCTATGTCTTTTATGTTCTAAATGTATTTAATAAATATTTATTGATTAATAAGTAATGTTACTTATTTCCTAAACATCAAGTTAAGTCCTTTTAAGTTGTAGAGTAATGGACTATTTTGGAAATAATATATAAATCTTTTTAACATTTTAATGTTGATTTGAAGTAAAAATTAATGTTATTTGCTTTTTCTATCCAAATGTTTAAAAAGCGGATGAATATTGGGAATGGTTTAAATTACTTAAGTAATTCTGCACTGCTTGGCTAGTTATATGTGGAGTGTTTGGTATCTGTGTTCCTACAAAACATATACTTACATATCCTTATCATAAACACAGTTTACGTGTTTCTACATATTTTTTTCTGTATAGTACAAGCATGTTAAGGACCAATGTCCACAGAATGGAAGCAAATATATTATTTTAGATACTGCTATATTAGTGATGGTCATTTAACTTTTATATTAGCAAATTTATTATTTTAGATACTGTTTTATTAGTGTTGGTCATTTAACTTTTATATATTCATTTTTAAAACTTCCTGAGAATCCTTAAATTTAACTCAAAATATGCTCAATTTCTTGTTGAGCAAAAAGAGACAATAATTATTCAGAAATATTTATTATATACCCTGCATTTATCAGGCAGTTTTAGGCACTTGGTAGATGTTATTTCTGGATTCTTATAACTTTAAACCTCTATAGGCAAGCTGGGTCATAGTCTGAGTTAATACCTTGACATATTGATGGTATAATCCAGGTATAATATTTACTTGTGTGAACAAATCATTTGAATCCCACAGAATCTTGATTTGTACATTTTAACGCATATTTATACTTATTTCATGATTTGTGACAAATCAGGCAGGTACAGGATAGGCTTAACTATTATGTTTTCTATAAAGAGAAGGTTGGTTAAATTAATTAGTAATGATAAGATTTTTAAAGGAAATATTTAAACCTTCAAAGAGAACTAAGCCTTTACAAGCTCCTGTCAATGCCACAGAAGCATTCTCTCCTGAACAAATCATTCATATCCTGCAAATTAATCATGTCTATCCCTTCATTGAGCAAACTCTCAAAGGAGAATGCTTGCTTGCATAGTTCTTGTTATCCACTGAGTTTGAAAGTATATTTAAAAATATTCTATACTCGAGACTTTTTATTCATTCTCCTGGGTGTCTTCCAGGCTAATTAAAATAAGGTTGCAGACCATACACCCAATCTCACATGCATGGGTAAGAAAAAGAATGAGAGATTTGTAGTGGAGAGGGAAAGGGTTGGGCCTTGGGTTTGAGCACTGGCTTTTTGCAGTAATAATAGGGCGAGTCATTTACCCCTCTGGGCCTTGTAGCCTCCATTTGTAAAATGGTGGCTTCATTCTAGAGAGTGATTTCAATTGTGCTCCTTGGACCCCTTGGTTTACTTAGAGTTACCTCAGGGGCTACAAAGAGGAGTCTGAGTCAGGGAAGCATGAGTATGCTTCTCTTTTTAGTGGTTTTATCTTGGGGGTTCCTACCTAAGATTTCCAAAAATGAACAAACAGAATTTTCTATTACAAAAAGAGGTCTAGGTTATTTCTAAAGCCCATTCCAGATAAGCTAACCTAAAATTCTGCAAATATTCAGTATGTCTCTTTCTTGAGTGAAGTTATCTTGTGTTTTACCAGGTCACAGAGAGTGCATGGAGATTCTGCTGGCAAATCATGTTAACATTGACCAAGAGTTGATTCAGTTTGGAACTCCCCTGTATGTGGCCTGCTCCTACCAGAGAGTGGACTGTGTGAAGAAGCTTCTAGAATTGGGTAATTTCCAGAAATCTTTTCATGAGAAGAACCTGTTAGCCTTGTTGGTTTTCTATGGCTTCAGAGATGAAGTTCTTGTCAGGCTGGAAAAAAATCTGATAGTATTTAATGCTTGAATGCCAAAAACAGAATTTCTACAGAGAAACTGCGTGTATTTCTCAGTTCTGCTTCCTTTGCTGTTGACTCTATTTACTTGGTATGGGTCTCCCTGGTGGTTTCAAAATGTCTGCCAGCAACACCCGGGCTTATAGCCTTTCTCATCCAAACATAGCAAAAAAGAGAATTGGCTCTTTTTGAGCCACATGCCCATATGTGAACCAGTCATAGTGGCCGATGGAATATATTGTACTGATTGTCTTAGGCTTGATTTCAGTCTACTCTGCAGTTATTAGGCTTCACTGGAAATGCACGGACTGGGAATCACAAGAGGGTAGTTCCCAAGAGGGAAATCTAGGTGTGGCCAGCAAGAAGATGCTGGATCGTAAAAACAAAAGACATTTGCCACAGATTATTTTAGATCTATCCTAAGCTCTTTAGTCATTTTAAAAATTCAAAGCGGCATATACAAAAATTGAGAGCCCAGGGAAAAGTAAAATGTCTTGAAACTATTTGTTTAAAGATTTGACAAACTTAGCCACTGACATAAAGGTAGGAGTTGTAGTAAAAACCCTTAGCTGAGAGTTTTTATCTCCAAAAGGCTCTTTGTCTTTTCTTATTCCCTACAATTTACTATTCTCTATTGTAAGCTCGGAAATCTTTTTTTGAGCCCCAAATAATATAAATACTAAGTAAATTTAGCTTTATTTCTTGTCAAAAAGCAAAATAATTCTATGTGATAGGACCCTCAAATATCTTATTTTGTATGTCACACAATTTATGTGGGGAAGCAAGTAAAGTATTTAAAAATGTCTAAAAATATCTAAATTCACTTTTCTCACCAAAATATTTTGAAACTTTCTTAGTAGGCATTGCTAAGGTTTTAGGCTTCAGTCACATATTTTCAAAGACTTGGCAAATACATCATGGCATTTAAGATGTCTTTATACACAACAATGATATTTTAGGCTCATTGTGTCTTACATTAACATTCAGTGTTGAATTGTGGCCATCTGCTTTATTAAGGAGCCAATGTTGACCACGGCCAATGTCTGGACACCCCCCTCCACATTGCAGTAAGGCAGTCCAACGTCGAGATCGTCCGCCTGCTAACCGACTATGGGGCTAACCTGAAGTGCAGGAATGCTCAAGGCAAAACTGCACTTGATCTGGCGGCTCCGAAAAGCAGCGTGGAGCAGGCTCTCCTGCTCTGCAAAGGTAACCATGGGCTGAGTGTCCACTTCTCTTCCCTAAGCACATTGCTGTCTCTCCTTCCTTTCTCATCCCTAGAATTTTTTTTCTTTTCTTTCCTCTTTTAAATTGGGGTGGTATCATGGGAAGTGACAAGTCCTGGCATCACTGAGATGTCTTCTGGGATTTTACATGCTGTGTCTATTTACTTATAACCAAAGGGCATTTACATACAACTGGATTGTTGCTTTGTATATTTCATAACAAGAAAATAATCAGAAAACTTTGTGTTCACCGTGAAAAGCTTGATCTGCCACATCTATCATGGCATAAGCTTGAGCAAACCAAAACTCTGCTTTGTAATACTAAAAGGCAATCAAGGACAAATTAGAAATACTTGAGTTAGAGGCGATAGGGGATACACAGAGTATGTATTTCAGAAACTTGACTAAATGGTGAGGTATTTGCCTGTTCTTCAGATCAAGAAGTAGGTGGGTCTGCATTCCTCATTGCTCCACTCCCATTTCCACAATGGGTGTTAAGAGCAACTGTAGATGCCAGAGGAGGAAAGAAGGTGAGTTTCTAAAAATGCTTCATGTCCCAATTTCAGAAGAGAACCATGTATATCCGTTCAGTAAGAGAATATTTTCTGAGCCTATACTGATCATTTGTATGCTTGAGAGCATTTTAAAGATAATTGTAATTGTTCAGCTTTACATGTGCCAGGCACTGAGCTAAATTTGAAACATAGATTAACCTCACTGAATTCTTAAAACTTTAAAGCAGTGAGAACTTTATAGTAGCTGGTGCTATGCCAGCTACAAACGGGAAAAGAGAAGCATAGAGAGATTGGCTTGAGGTCACAAAGCTACTAAGAAGTAGAGCTTGGTTAGAGTGTGGTTCTGATAACACCAAGGTCCTGGATTCAATTCCTGTACAGGCCAGCAGCCTCCCCCACCCTCAGAAACAAACAAAACCAAAAAACAAAAAAACGAAAGAAGTAGAACTAGGATTCTAACCAAGCTGCCTGACACCAGAAAGTGCACTCTTAGTGTTATGAGGCCCCAATCCTGAATATTCTGAAACAATTTCCAGTGGGGAGGTGTTTTGTTTTACTGATCAGTTCCATTTTGGGAGACCACCCCCATTTCTAATTTATCTTCCAAGTGGAATGCATGGTTTAATCGTTTTAGGAATGGTCTCTCTATAAATTGGTGCTTCTTAAGCTTTAACATGCATACCAATCACCTGGGGATCTCATTAAAGTGCAGATTCTGATTCAGGAGGTCTGGGGGAAGGCCCTAGACTCTGCATGTCTAGCAGGCTGTCAGGTGATGCTGATGCAGCTGGTCTAAGGACCACACTTTGAATAGCACTGACTTAGATTATTTGCTGTAGTCTAGGTCATGAATGATTGTTCTTTTATTTGTACCTCTACCAGGAAAATTACGATCTTCTTTACCAGATCCCAGTTTGGAAATACCAGGTACTTTCCAACTGTTAGCTGAAAATATTGTTTACAGCAGTTTTCGCACTTCCTCTTTCCCTCCATCAAACATATTTCCAGGTCTAGGATTTGTGTTCCTCATAAACAAGTTCCTCTGTCCTCTAGCTTTGTAAATATAGCCACTTGCTCTAGAAGGATGAACACCAGCTACATCAGAGTTTGCTCTGCTGTATGAACTTCTCAAGGCCAGCCAGACAATTTGTCTGCATTACTGTTTTCCAGAGGAGCTTAAATTGGGCAAAAAGTAGAGACACTTTCCACTCTTGCTTCCCAAGGCGCAAGTAAGGACGATTAACTTAACTAAGGGCGATTGTTTGGTCCTTCAGGTAGCTTTCTTATCACATGGATGCTTGCTGACAATGTCAATCCAAGTGTTATCTGGTTATTTGTATATGTGGTCTGCCATTTTTCATGGGGCGTAAGATGGTGTTACAGTAGGATTTTCTTGAAAAGGAAAACTTTGTATAGGCCAGTAATTAGATCTACTTGAAGAGAACTTTATTGATAGTCAGGTAAGAAAATAATGGGATATTATGAATGCTCCTGCATAACAAGCATTCCAGGCAAAAGTCATTCATTCTATTCAACCATATTTTGGGCTCTCATTGGCTTATTTTCCTTAAGGATTCAAAGCCATTCAAAGCCATCGGTATGGTCACTCCATAAGATGCCATGAGACTGAGGTTCAGGGAATAATGGGGTCTAAGTGAGTTGAGTACTTTCTATAGTTCTCTGTTGAGCTGAGATTCTTGAAAGAATGGAGAGCCCCTCCAGGTGTGAGTCAGGACCCAGCCAGCACGACCTCATGGGTAGCTAGAGCTGGGAGGTCCAGGAGGATGTTAAAGGCTATGTCTCTGGCCCCAGGCTCTTCTCCTAACATGGCCTCTGTGACCATGCTCATTGGGCTTCCTGCTGACACCCTCTCCATAGTTGTCTCTCTGCTCCACAGATCTCTCTCAGGGTCCTACATGATCAGTGCTTCCATTTGCATTTTCTTCTAGGCCAATATATCACTTTCATTGGTACATATAATACGTAAATGAGGTGCGTTCCCTTTAGATCCCACACTTCATTCCTAACTGGCCTCTGGTTAGCCTCATTCTTCAACATTCGTAATACAGTTACCACTGGAGGATCAACTTAAAGAAATACATTACCTCCAGGGGGACAAATGGGGATGCCCTGTCTGTATCTAGTATCTGCTACCTCATTCTATAATTCCTGTACTGATCCAGCTTCTCTTCTGCTTTTAGAAAGTTTCAGCCTCTTCCAATCCTCTGATCTCCTTCCACCCACCACCCCACCCCACCACCATGAGTTTCACAATATCTTTATTCCCTCTCTCAGGCCCACCTACTCTTTCCCAGCTGTGTCGCCTGTGTGTCCGGAAGTGCATGGGTCAAACATGCTATCAAGCCATCCACCAGCTATGTCTTCCGGAACCTCTCCAAAGATTCCTCCTATATCAATAGCTCCAACTGTCCACAGGAAGACAGTTGTAAATAAACAGGTTGTTGTCTGCTGTACCCAGGGTACCTAGTGTAGACACCCACCAGCTAGACTTTCTTAATCTTCAAATGAGCTGATCCAGTTAGAGTTAAATCCCCAATGAACTGGAACACTCGGGGAGTGGAAACTCCTGGTTAGTTTAATGTTCTCTTTAACCTAGGGGCAACCAGAAACCTTTTCGTTTTTAGCTCTTATTGTTAAGAAACTGTAAAGTAGAATGAAAATAATGGGCTATTTTATGATGATTCAGGATCTTCAGTACATAAAGGTCAACATTCTGAATATTGTGTAGACATGCAAATCTGGGTGGATAAGATTATAATGAAATGTTAAGTATTCCAAGATGTATTCCTGATTTAGTTCCCTCCTTTTGCCCCATTTCTTCTTTCTTTGCTTGAATAAATGTCTGCTATAATTTTGCTTTCTCTGACTTTTTTATATGAGGAGTCTTCAAAAAATTCATGGAAAGATTCATATTATTTTTTAATTCCACGTTTCCACAAATATATACAAAGCTAAATACTGTGAAAGCATCACAGTTAATTGGGGCTTCCAGTTACTGAAGTCCTGGTTGATAAGAGAGACTTTGGAAGAGATTAGCTCACCCAGAGGTTGGGGTCTCCTGCTCATCACTTGTGATATTAAATGCTGTTCTTCAAAGTAAACAGTTCTAGAATTGACAACACTGGGTGCCCCCAACAACCATCTCCCTTTCTTGCCCTTCTGCAACCTCTCCTCCTCTCCCTCTCTCTCCTCCTTTTTGTGAATTTAGAACATGGAAACTGGATAGACTTTTAATTTTTGTAAATACTACTGTCATGGTTCAATGGCTATAGTAATATTAGATTCTAAAATGAGAATTCTCTCTCAAATGATCCCAAGATTCACTTCAAACATGTATTTTTTCCTTCAGTTTTCCTAGACCTTTGGTTCTCAACTGAGGACAGTTTTGCCCCACCCCAACCTGGGGACATTTGACAATGTCTGGAGATATTTTTGGTTTCAACAGCTGGAGGGAGGAGTGGTACTGACATCTAGTGGGTAGAGACCAGGGATGTTGCTAACCACCCCACAATGCACAGGACAACCCACAACAGGGAATTATCAGGTCCAAAGTATCAGTAGGGCTGCAGTTGAGAAACCCTGCTCTAAACCTGTGCTATTCAATACAGTAGCCACATGCAGCTACTGAGCACTGGAATTGTGGCTACGCTGAATTAAGATGTGCCATAAATTTAAAATACACATCACATTTAGAAGATTCAGTACAAAAAACGATGCAAAATATCTTATTCATAACTTTTGAAGTTGATCACACATTGAAATGATAATATTTTGAGTACCTGTACCAGGTTAAATAAAATATATTATTAAAATTAATTTCACTTGCTTCTTTTTACTTTTTTAGTGTGACTACAATAAAATTTTAAATTACATATGTGGCTCGTGTTATATTTTTGTTAGTACTGCTCTAGACCATTGTCTGATTTTTATAACTTTGGAATATCTAATAATCTTTATATGGGGGTTGGTTTTTGGCTGAACAGTACAGGGAACAAGTAATAATCTTAATTAGTTAACTATCTTGGGGGAAAAGGTTAAATTCTTATCTTATATCATATTACAAAACAAACCTTGGTTATTTTTAGAAAATGCTTAAAACATTTAATGCTATAAAAATACTAGGAGAAAATGTACATGAATGTACATGAAAGGGAAGGCATTTTGTAAGCATAATATCAAAGGCAGAAACTTTAAAGGGAAATACTGATAAATTGGAATACATTAAAAATTTTGTTGCAAAAAAATGCCGTATATAGAATGAAAGGGCTAACCAAAGTGGTAGAAAACTGTATGTGAAAACAAACAAACAAACAAACAAACAAAAAACCGGGGGGGGGGGGGGAGGAAGATATAAAAACCAAAATTTTTTT